>NC_056603.1:5331383-5591844 GCF_018340385.1 Cyprinus carpio
GCTGTTGTTTTTTCTTCAATAAGCTTAAAATTTTTTAAAGGGGATACAATAAATGGGAAAAGCCAAACTAACATACAAATTTCAAACCTTTGTTTTATCAAAAAAAAAAATCATGACAATTCCCCATAAAAAAGGGGTAACAATTTATCCAGTTTAATAAAATAAATGAACACTAAAAAAACAAAGTAACAAACCTACTCCAATATTTTTTCCACATCAGTAAAGTTTTGCAGACTATAAATTTACACTTCCCCCAAAAAAACTGTTATGGTTTTTTTGCAAATGCAAAAAGATGACTCTGAATGCTGCTAATCATTATTTTTGTCTATAATATTTTGACCTGGTGGTCTCCACCCAGATTGCCTACACTTCTAATTTCAGTTGTTGGGGTTTTTTTTTTTTTTTTGTTTTTTTTTTCAGATCCTTTAATTTTTTTTTTTTTTTTTTAAACAAAAAATTTTTTTGGGGGTTTTTGTAAAAATTTTTTTTTGTTTTTCATACTATTATCACTCAATTTCGCAATAATTAAATAACCGTGTCATCAAGCAGATAATTCTTGTGGTTTATATCGTGTTAAATGCTGGAAAAATGATATATTATATGATATAATATATTTTAACCAGACCATAATAATAATAAAATTCTCAATTGATAATTAATCATCTTTCGCAAAAATCATGTTATTTGTAAAAATAGGTGTTTGAGGGAAGGCCCTTTAAGCAGGGCGGAGCTAGAGTTTATCCATCGGTGGCAGGGCTTATCAGGAGGTCCATGACAGAAATCAGTTTATTAACTCCCAACCTGTTATAAAAATGGGAATATATAAAGTAATACTTTTGTTGTAAACAAAGAGGTGTTAAATTGCACAAAAGTGGATGATAAAGACATTTATAATTGTTACAAAAGATTTCTATTTCAATGAAATGCTGCTCTTCTGAAACTTTCTATTCATCAAGAAACCTGGAAACAATTCTACTCAGCTGGTTTGCGCTTATGATAATAATAAATACTTTTTTGAGCAGCATGAACTATGAATATTAGCATGATTTCACGAAGGATCTATGTGAATTGGAGTAATGATGTAAAAAAATTCAGTTTTGAAGTCGCAGGAATATATTACATTTTAAAATATATTCAAATAGAAAGCAGTTATTTTAAATAGTAAAAATATTTCACAATATTACTGCTTTTGCTGTATTTTGGATCAAATAAATGCACAGGCTTGAGTGAGCAAGAAGAATTCTTAAAAAAATATTTTTTTGAACTCGGTACTTACGGTAGACTTTATTTTTTCCTAAAATTTTCTAAACTAAACTATTCACGGGAAACACATAAAATTGTTTTTGTATACAAGTTTATATTAGACCATTTTATAAGAATGTTATATCTCTATACATTTTTAATAATTATAATAAAAAATAATGAGTAATATATAAATGTAATTTTTGCATTAAATATAGTTTAGGAACACTGTGCGTGGATTTTCTAGATTTCAGATGCAATGGAAAAAAAGAAAAAAAAAAACGGGGATAAACAATCGGAGGAAAATTGTAAATAATAGTTAACAACATCGCATAGATTTTTAACCAAAGTCCAGTAACAAGATTTAACCAATGAATTTATTAACCACAGCAAGTAACAACAATTTTACACCGTTTTAATCGCTATTTTTTGTTTTGCTGCTATGTTTTTTTTAAAAACGTTACGCTTAAAACTAAATTCAAGTTTTTGAGAGGAAAAAACCAATATGGTCATGTACAGTATAAGTCGCATTTTATTACGTTCAGTAATTAAAAATGGCGCCCAGGCCTAATGTGATAATTTCAAACACACCCCCAGGATGCACTTTTTTCGTTTCCCCCTCACTTACAACCACCATCTTTAAATTTTACCACCGCAGAACTCAGACACACGAACCTAGCTGGAGATATATAATTCTAATGGATAAAATACAATTGCAGGATATATATATATATGGTTTATGCTAATTAAAAAACAAAACCAAAACAAAACAAACAAACAAACAAAAAATATATTTAAAGCGCAAACATAAGGTAAGGGTGGGGGACTTACCTCTGGTCATTCGAGACAAATCCCCAAACGTTTCCATATTCGTGATGTTGCCAATTTTTGAAGCTAAAACTTTTAGTCATTGGATTAAAATAGGCTCTTGTTAGTTCAACCGTATTTCAGTACTTTATTGATGGAAAAAAAAATCAATAAATGAGCAAAAAAAATACTGCCAACGTGGATGCTTTTTCACACTGCAACTGGGGACGGTTGAACAGCTGCTGTTTCCAATGAATATGTGCGCGTGACTCACAGACAGCCACTCTGTGAAACAGATACCACCCACCATGACTCACCATTTGCTTGGGTCAAACAGTAAAAGGCATAATTCGAACTGTTAGCAGTTTGGTGACAATCAAGAATAATTAGCAGATGCTTCAATAAGAAATTCACAACTCCTCTAAATGCTGCGACACGTTATCATTTGCTCTGAATATGGAAACTGGGGAATTTTTAATCCGATTGTACTTATATATATTAATAACAATAGCATTGCAGGTAAAGAGCCTTTGTGGTAAAGGTCTTTCTTTTAAATTTTTTGATGCGGGACTGTATCCTCAAGGACTATAAACACACGTTCTGACATTAAACTCACTGTTAAATGTGTCTAATAGTTTTTAAGTTTATGTTACAATGTTATATTATAATGTATTGTTGTTTTACTTCCGTTTCATCTCCATTTACCCAAACAACAAAATTTTACCGTTACAGCTCAGTTTGCCAACCCATACCTTGTGCGCCACTGCGGTTAGGTTAGTTTCGTCGAATAACTTTAACACTGCGACTGACTTGCAGTTAACAGCTGCGGCACTGCTGTAGACACGGCTCCGGTAATACACATTTTGGTGGTCCACCTACGTATTCCCCACTGAGAAGAACGGTTTTCAGCATGTTGTGGGCTTGCATTCTCTTTCATTTGCGTTAGTTTGAAAATTACAAAGGCATAGTGTTCCTGAGAATCTCGTAAACTAGTTTTAGATTCGAAATGTCAATTCATTTTGAATCTAAACTAGAGATTTATTTATTGGGAAGCTCTAAACCTAAACTTGCACTTCATTAAAAGGTTTTCTCTGAGAAAAGTATCTGTTTAGCCAATGTGGACTTGGAATTCTCTTAATTGGCCATATATTTGCAATAACAAAGTCATTAGTGTTCCTAGAAATTCTAAAACTAGTCATTCTTTGCATTTCAGCTCTGCTGACCTAACTTTCAGTGCATAATAGTTCTGACACATTTAAAATCAGTTTTTTTCTGCATTTTAAATAACATTTTATTTAAAAAGTATACATTACTAGATCTTTCATGTGGGCAATATTTAGTCATCAAGTCAAGTCACCTTTATTTATATAGCGCTTTAAAAACAGATTGTGTGTCAAGCAACTGAACAACATTAATTAGGGAAAACAGTGTGTCCAATAATGCAAAATGACAGGTTAAAGCAGTTCATTAATTGAATTCAGTGATGTCATCATTCAGCTCAGTTCAGTTTAAATAGTATCTGTGCAATCATTTGCACATCAAATCAACGATATCGCTGTAAATGCAAGTGTCCCCACTAAGCAAGCCATAGGCGACAACGGCAAGGAACCAAAAACTCCATCGGTGACAGAATGGAGAAAAAACCTTGCGAGAAGAACCAGGCCTCAGTCGGGGGTGTCAGTTCTCCTCTGGCCAGACGATAACCAGCAGTACAATTCCAGCTTGCAAAAAAGTCAGATTGTGCAGAAGAATCATCTGTTTCCTGGTCGTCTTGTCCTGGTGGTCGCTGAGACAAGGTCTGTACAGGGGATCTGGGTGGGATCATCTAGTTGTCCTGGTCTCCACTGTTTTTCCTGGCTGTAGAGGTCCCTTTCTAGGTGCTGATCCACCATCTGGGCTGAATACGTACTGGATCTGGGCGTGACTGCATGTGTGACCATGCTGATTTCTGGATACAGACTTGGATCTGGTGGCTATGGTGACCTCGGAATAAGAGACAAACAGACTACATATTAGCGTAGATGCCATTCTTCTAACGATTGTTTTATGTAGCAAATACATTGGGTGTTATGGGAAGTTGTTCCCGGTTCCGGTTTTTACCTAATTAATGCAGCCTAATAAAAATCGTTTAACGGATTTGGATATTAGAAGCATATTAGTTGTGTTATATTGTAAGCCAGGTTAAAGAGATTTATTAAATCTTTAATAATTAGATTTAAACTGCAAGAGTGTGTTCTGCCTCCCATCCCGAACAATCTAGGTAGGTTATTCCAGAGTTTAGGCGCTAAATAGGAAAAAGGATCTGAAAAAGATTGAGTTTGAGTTTGATAATCTAGGTATTATCAAATTTTGTTTTTGAGAACAATTTCTCAGTTTTGAGAATGCAGCGGACGTGGAGGACTATTAATGTAACAAGAGCTCATTTTAAATACTGAGGTGCTAAACCATTCAGGGCTTTATAAGTAATAAGCAAGATTTTAAAATCTATACAAGTTTGATAGGGGAGCCAGTGCAGTGTTGACAGAACCAGGCTAATATGGTCATACTTCCTGGTACCTAATAAAACCTCTAGCTGCTTGCATTTTGTGACTTAGCTGGAGGTGTTTATTAAGCGTAGCAGAACAACCACCCAATAAAGCATTACACTATATCTAACCTTGAGGTCATAAACGCATGGATTAAACATTTCTGCATTTGACATTGAGAGCATAGGCCGTAATTTAGATATATTTTTGAGATGGAAAATGCAGTTTTACGAATGCTAGAAACGTGGCTTTCCTAAGGAAAGATTGGCTTATCAAATAGAACACCCTAGGTTCCTAACTGATGACGAAGAATTGACAGAGCAGCCATCAAGTGCTTCAGACAGCGTGTCTAGGTTATTACATGCAGAATTTTTAGGTCCTATAATTAACACCTCTGTTTTTTTTCAGAATTTAGCAGTTAAAAAATTACTCGTCATCCAGTTTTTTATATCGACTATGCATTCTGTTAGTTTTTCAAAATTGGTATGTTTCGCCGGCCACGAAGAAATATAGATGAGCTAAATATCATCAGCAATAACAGTGAAAGCTAAAACCTATTTCCTGCTGTTTTTCTGTGATTATAACTCCCAAGGGTAACATGTAAAGCGTGAAGAGTACGGCCCTAGTACTGAGCCTTGAGGTACTCCATACTGCACTGGGGATATGATATGATACACTCTTCATTTACTGCCTACGAATTGATGGCGGTCATATAAGTATGATTTAAACCATGCTAATGCACAACTTCCATTAATGCCAACAAAGTTTTTTCTAGTCTATGCAAAAGAATGTTGTGGTCAATAGTGTCGAACGCAGCACTAAGATCCAATAGCACTAATAGAGAGATAATAGATTTACTCCTAACATTGCATAAACCAGCTTTCTCTCACTTAGCAAGAATCTTAAGCACATGTGGGCTTGCAATTCTCTTAATTGCTTACACAGCATAGTTTTCTTGGAAGCACTAAACTAGTGATTCTGAGCATTAAAGCTGTAACATAACTTTCTCTTCATAAAAGTTCTAGCACATTAAAATATATCTTCTGCATGCAAATAACAGTTTCATTTCATATGTAAACAACCACATATTTCATTTGGGCAAGATTTACTCTTTACATTGCATAGACCAGCTACAGTAGGTGGCCAACCAGAGTGTGCTTTCTGTAGCCGCGAGCTCCGCCGACAACTTCAGTGATTTTAAAGGGAGCCTTCTTTACTTGTTTTCATACAATTTTAGTAAAACTCAAAAAGAAAAAAAAATTGCACCCGCATTTAAATGCAGGAGTGTATTCTATTCCTTAACATATAAGAGTGCAAGATTTGCGTGGTGTGCATGATGCTGAGTGCGACACACAACATTTATTCTTATTTATCTACATATTTTTTTCTTCATTACAAATTATTTTTGGTTTTATTTTGTATCATTGCATGTAAAAATAATTAACTTTGTAATGCATATGCAAGTGTGTGACAAAACTGCAGTCTTATTTGCAGTCTATAGCATTTTATAATTATTTGTACAATCAAATATCTAAACTTAACCTATTTAATGTTAAAAGAGATTTATTAAAACCAATCAAAATCAATAAATGTTGGAGCGGCAATCAGCAGACGTTAAATCATTTTAAGACGTCAAATAGCCTTTAATTTACCGATTATAACTGCATCTGTCTCGGTTGTAGACTTGTGAAGATTTATTTTTAATGTGGATCCCATACTGTAACCTAAAAGAAATGTGCTCTTTTACTATTCATTTTCAAGTGTTTGTGCAGAAAATTAATGATGCTCATGCATGACAGGGAGGCACCCTCACGATAATTTTTTTTTCTTTTTCTTTTTTCCTGATAATGAAATAACTTAAAACTGGGGTGTCTCACATAGATGAGAAATATATCTACAGAAAGCTTGAAATATATTCTTTTAAAAGAACCACTTCAAAATGAAAGCAATACTCCCGTGATTATGCGCAACCTGTGGAGATGAGAGTCAGCACTGTGAATTTCATCTGGCAGCAGACAAGAAAACATTAGTTTATTAATAAATAATTAAACTGTCTCTTTTTTCACAATTATTAGGCTACTTCTGCCTGTGCTTTGTGGCAAACATAATGCATATGCTTGAGTGCAATATGTTAGCTAATAAGGCTCATTTTGGTTTGGATGTGTTTTTTTTTGTTGTGTGTTGTTATTTGGTTTAATGATGAATGAACGACTATTAGTAACTAGAAAAATCTTACGTGGGGGCAGACTTTATTAAATACCCTCTAGAGTCGATTAACGCGTATACGCGTTTTGGGGTATTTTCTCCTGATAACCCCGAAAAGAACTTAAATTACACTTTCAGTTTTGATCGTACAGATAAGAGCAAATACATCAATCGAATCTGTAAAGTGGTCTACTTTTTTTGTATACAGAATAATAACAACAAAATTTTGGTGCACTTATAAAATAAAGATAACAAACAAGGAGCGCTGTCTGCAGCCTTTGTCTGCGCTGATCTTCAGTTACAAATGCGTCATTAAAATGAACTGTAACTCAGTGAATACTCAACGAAGAGACATGAGAGAGATATCTATAGAAAGGCCTGACATGTCTACTTTTAAACTAAACAAGTGCTGCTGAAACACAACAAATATTCTGTGATAAAGTAATCCATATGAAAACAACGCGATGTCCGTTTGTTTACGTCTCCCTTCATTATCTTCTAATGCTACCACGCCCCCGCGCCGAGCAGCGCGCGCTTTGAGATTCAAATGTTCACTGAAGCGCGCGGCTGTTTGAATACGCCCACACAACAGAAGACAACGCAGCGAGATTGTTCTTCAAGTTTTTTTTTTATTTTTATTTTACTGTTTGCTTCGCAATGAGAGGAATAAGACATAATTCACCCCAAAAAGAAAGTGTGATGTGGTTGAGGATTTGAGATTTGGATTTCCTCAGAAAAAGAATGAAGCACTTTATTCAGCAGAGATCATAAACATGAGTAAGTCTCTTTTTATTTATTTATATACTTGTTACTAGTTTTCACATAACGTGTAACACATTTACTAGTCACTAGACTTTTTTCCAAAAGACTTTTTCCAAACTATAATTCCTGACTAATGTATAATCAAGTGAAATATTATGAAGTTTCAATAACAATATACACTACTATACCACTCAAAAGCTTGATGTACATAACATAAATGTAACAATAAATGTAACTGTAACAAATGTAACAATCATTGCTGTTCTTTCAATGTATCCCCCCTAAAAAACCTAAAAAATATATTCTCAGCTCTTTTCAACACAAATCAATAATAATAATAATAATAATCATAATAATAATAATAATAATAATAATACTGATAATAATAACAACACAATAGATTTTTTTTTGTTTTTTTTTTTTTTTGTAGTAAATAATATTGTTAAAAGGATTTCTGAAGGATTGTGTGACTGGAGTAATGATGCAAAAAAATTCTGATTGAAAGTCAGCTTTGATTGATCCTAATAAACTGTTTAACTGGACTCACAAGGGAATATTAAATTATGTTTGTGGGATAATTAAATATATTCTAAATAAAACTACAAACATAAAATTATATACATTTATTTTGTCCTCACACACTCTTTCGTGTAACTCATCCCTCTCAGTGACACAGCTGACTGAATGGCTCATTATGCAGCTCATTTATGCAGGCCTTTGTCTTCTCAGGTGTGAATTCATGAGAGTTGACGCCTACTCGCATATGACTTTTACCAACAAAAGTGTCTTAGAAAATTTAAATCAATATATTGTTTTCTGTAAGTGAGTAAACAAAATGAATTTTCACATCAATTAGACAAAAAAAAAATTTAAATCTAGGCTAACAAGCTCCAGTTCTCCCAAATTCTAGGGGTTCTCCAAATTCTGGGAACCAATTTTCTTCTATGGTGTTTTTATTGCCTTATTCCAAGTGATTTAACATTTTTTAGTTTTCACTAACCACGCATAACATTTTTTTTCTCAAAAAAACACAATCATGTACATACATGCTGCTCACATATTATTATAGCCTAGTTTGTGCTGATTACAGTGAGATTAGGACTTTAGCCATTTAGATATTTATAAGAAACTGAAAAAAGCACAAATGTCAGGGCATGACAAAACTTCTCCAGGCCCCAAAAATACCCTTAGACTCCAGAGGGTTAAGAACAAAAGTTTTTGTCTCTTTGGCAGATGCGAGTCTCTTTCGCCAGTTTCTTTGTCTCTCTCTCAGAAGCGCATCATCTCTCCTGAGATAAAACAAAAACATATTATATTGTATGTAATACTCTTTAGGCCTATGTAGTTGCAAAAATTGCAAAAGCCAAACCCAAGGAGACATGTAAACATTTTGCCTAAACCTGCTCTGCAAGTTTGAAACCTTCTTCAGACACTGTCCATATGAAAGAGCAGGAGATTCACACCTTTATTTTTCAACCCCCACAAGCTATACAGAACTAACCCCCAAAAAACCCCAAACCCCTCCAACTGGACAGAATTCAGTCGCTACTGGGCTCGCTACAGTCAGTGACTTGCTGATGTGCACAAAAACCAGCAATGTATTGGACCCGGAAATAACATCACTATATTATATACTGTAGTACTAAAATATATGTATATATTTATAAAAAAGTATATTATTATGTAAATTATAATATAATAATATTGTATTATAATAATTTTGTATTATAGATATTATTTCCGAGTTGTCTGGAACGCAGCATTAGGTTTACATTTCAATAAACGAGCATTTAGTAGGCTACTACATTTAGGAACCATTCTATAAGGTGACATTTCAGCACTTGGCAAACGGATAGCGACTCCTAAATAGCACTTAAAGCACATCTACGTACGATTGTGTTAAGTGCATTTTTGGGAAACGCACGTGAAACAATAACGAACAATCGTAAAATGACTCGTAGAAAACGCTCTTAAGTCTAAGATTGGTCATTATAGGGAAACCCGGCCCTGGTTGCTTAGTGTAAAATCGACACACTCTATCTCAAATTTTAAAAAATGGTGTAACGAACTGCAGAACACATTTATATTAATCATTTTATAAATGATTTTATTATATAGGCCTATAAATAAATCATAAAACACCACAACCTGGGATTTGAACCTGTGTTGCTAAAATCACTGACTAAAGGCCCCGATTTACTTCAAACAAATCGAAGAACAAACTGATATGACGTCATTTCGAACAAAATATGGGCAAAATGAAGTTCGTTTTGAGTTTGTTTGGTAGTTGGAAACAGCTGACCAAAGCAAGCTTTCTGGAGTTTGTTTGGCTCCTAAACACCTTTGAGCTTCCGTCCATGTCCATGACGATTGGGTGTGTTTGTTCTGAAACTCCACCTTCTGTGATGTGCGATTTTTTTCTCCCAGTTAATTTCTCATTCAACGGTAGTCAGGCACTAGAGAACAATATCTCCGGCCTAGTCAACATGAATACACTGGATTGTCGAATAGACGAGCTGCCACAGATATATCTGCACCTCGGCCGGGTTTCCCGATAACGATTGATCTTATGCTTAAGAACGTTTTCTATGAGTAATTTTACAAACTTTTGTTATTGTTTCACATGCGTTTCACAAAAATGCACTTAATATGATCGCACATAGCTGTGCTTTTAAGTGCTACTTAAGAGTCGCTGTCCGTTTGTCAAGTGCTGAAATGTCACGTTGTAGAATGGCTATAGCCATTGTCGCACATACTTGTTGTGATAACAATCCATCTAATGGATTGTTCTCCTCTTCTGATTTCCGTTGCTTATTCTACTTGTGTGAATGTGTATTGAACGCGAATAACATAAAAAGTACTGTAATATCTTCTTGAGCAAGTTTAAAAACAAAAATTAGCTGGAAATGTTGCACGGTCAAAACACGTATTGCTCGAATCTTTCATAACACAAATTCAAACGGTCCGTGTGGGAAAATGAAGCATCAGCGAATTTTCGATAATTATATGAAACCTTAATTATTTAAGTAGAATTATTTAACAAGTATGTTAACCACACAATTGCTTATTTCCCATCTATATAAATAAACAAATAACTTATGGATCTTACATTTATATTTTGAAATGTTTAGCCTAATGAGCTTCACCTGATGTGCATGTGCTATTAGGAGGAAAATCTATATAAGCACATACATGGGGTGGAGACACTAGCAAAATGGCTGAAACCAAAAAACAAAGAAAAGACATTTTTCAAAAAGAGGAAATTAATATAATTTTAGAGGAGGTGGAGCTACAAAAACATAATTTCCAGCAGGTTTAAGGGCAGTCATACAAATAAAGAAAAACAAAAAATCTGGGACGATATTGCTACAAAAGTAACTGCAACAAGGGGCATTAAAAGATCAAAGAAGGAGGTCAGGTAAAAGTGGCAGGACTATTCAAGCCTTGCTAAAAGGAAAAGGGCACTGCAGAGGACAACAGTTAATAAAACAGGTGGTGGGCCTAATGACGCCCCCCTTCTTACAGCAGCAGAAGAAAAGGCACTGTCAATTCTTGGAACAACTGCCTCAAATGGGATTTGTGGTGGTGTCGACCTCCATGGAGGAGTATGGTTGTGTCAACCTGAACCTGAGTCAGTTCCATCATGCTCAGAAGACCAATCAGGTTCACCTCATATTGGCAGACACCTACCAGAGCATATTGGCAACAACTTTCAGAAGCAAATCATTGAACTCAAGAAGGCCAAGGCTTTGGAAGAGAGGAGACTGGCACTGGAGGAGATAAGATTTACAAGGCCCTCCATTTCAGTGCCAATTATCTTGCCAGATGAGTCAAGCCAGGATTAGGCCATAGTTCAATTAGGACATTTAAGTAATTTTTATAAATGCGCCGAAAACATTACTGGTGCGTATCTTGAGACAAAACAAAGGCACTGATATATTTTAATATCAGTCAGTGCAAGTTTCTTTCAGTTGAAACAGCTCAGACTTACATCTTAGTCTGGGACTAGGCTTAAGCCTTGTCTGTGAAACTGGGGGTATATGTTTTATTACAGCTTGAGTCTCGAGGGTGTATGTGGCTATTTACAATTAACTTTATATATTATTAAGGCCCATCCATTATGTAGCCTATCCATTTCTATAGGTGCAGAAAAAGATTTATTGTGTACATTCTTTATCAGCACTTTTGTATATATAAATGTACTGTAAATATGTATACATTTATAAAAGCACACCTTTGGCCATTATTTACCTTACAAGAGAATAAATTCAGGGAAGAGGTAATTAATGCAATTTCTAAAATCAGGGATTCAGGAATTCTTCAAGTGGTGCCTTCTGCAATTAGTGGAATAGATGACAGGCAGTGTGTGATATGTGAATATTATCACAGCCTGAAAATCTTTAATCACATGGCTCCTGTAAGAATTTTAGGATAGTATACAAAGTTCACACTTCAGTAGTCTTGCAGAGGAAATCATGGCTGCACTACAGCGAGTTTTTCAGTTGAGAGTGAGGCATCTTATCAAGGCAACTTATTAGCATCTGTATCAAGAGCTGTACAGGCAGTCACCTATGCATCGCTTCCACTTGCTGCTGAACACATCCAATTTAAAGCATCAAGACAGGCCACGTCAGACATACAGGAGTATTTTTTAACCCATTACCATATACCACAAGTCATTGGAGTGATTTATGGTACTTTAATCCCCATCATTACACCATCTGTGGATGGCCATATATATATATATATATATATATATATATATATATATATATATATATATATATGCTGCAAAGTTTATCCAACAATCAACTGCCAGGTGATCTGTGATCATAAGTGTTTGATGTGAAGTGAAATTGAAAGTGACAAAAGTGACGTGACATTCAGCCAAGTATGGTGACCCAAACTCAGAATTCGTGCTCTGCATTTAACCCATCCAAAGTGCACACACACAGAGCAGTGAACACACACCCGGAGCAGTGGGCAGCCATTTTAAGCTGCGGCGCCCGGGGAGCAGTTGGGGGTTCGATGCCTTGCTCAAGGACACCTAAGTCATGGTATTGAAGGTGGAGAGAGAACTGTACATGCACTCCCCCCACCCACAATTCCTGCCGGCCCGAGACTCGAACTCAAAACCCTTCGATTGGGAGTCCGACTCTCTAACCATTAGGCCATGACTTCCCACAAGTTGCAAGCTGGCCTGGAAGCACGCATTACTCCTTTATCTTTAGCAACTCATTTGTGGGTCAAGAGGCATTGCAGTGTGGGCAAGAGTGCCCTTGGACATCAGGGAGGAAGACGAAGAGGTGGAAGAAGAGAACGAAGAGGGCATGAGACGTCATGATGACCAACCAAGGCATGTTCAATACATGGCTGGGTTTCATGCACGCCAGCAAGTCATTGACACATTTTTTTGAGGTCCTCCTTTATTTTTTCCCTCTTAAAAGCACACTAGCCATTTGCCTGTTAAATACAACATTTTTACTCTCCTTGAAATTTTCATATACAGCAGTGTACTTTTTCGTTCTATAATTTATTTGTTTTCAGTCATGTCATTTTTATTTTATTTCTTTATTCATTATTATTTCTATACTGAATTATGTGTATTGAATGAAAAATATACTTAAAAACAAAATGAATAAAGTCACATTGAAGAGAAGTAAATTTTAGGTGCGATTTGCTGGTTGTCCAGCTGGTGACCTCATAACTCTGTATCTTTCCGATGCACTTAGGGATTTACGATTACTCCAGAGCACTCGTAGATCTACGATGATTTTCAAGTGCTACTTAAGTTATGATGCTTTTGGGAGACAGACCATCATATTAAGATCAGTCGTACGATCGTTTTTACAAACTTCTTAGGCTTACGAAGCTTTTGAAAAACTCGAAGTGCTACTTCCAACTTATCGTAAGAAGACAGATTTATGCGGTCACCTGCAGGACAATCGGCAGATTACACCTTTAACTTTATTCATGTGCTTTATTCATGTGATTATATTTAAATTTGAATTTATAAATGAAATAATTAAAAAAGGCAGAAAACAAAAAAATACAAATACACATCTAAATTAAATGACTGAACAAAAATAAAATAAGTAATGTAGGAAACATGCTTCAAAGACTGGGAAAAATAGACTAAATAAACCCAAAACTAAATTCGATTGACGTCAGAGTTCGGCTCGTTTGAAAGATGTGAACACTGTCTTCCGAACTCGGGTGCGTACCCGCGAACCGTACCTGAGTCCGCTTAAAAACGGTGGTCTGGTAAAAACGGTGGTCTGGAGTACGGTTCATGTGAACTCTGGTACGGTTCACTGCTGATGTGAACGCAATCATACAATATCGGGGGTGTGAAGCGGAGCACCGCTATTAATGACATATTATTTGATGAAAATGTGTGTTTGTGTGTGTGTTTCACTCACTTTCCTGACAGCGGGACTGGCGCGCTGCAAACAGAAAGCTGTATATCTCATTTCTGTTCGCCTTCAGCATTCTTTAGAGCATTTGCAGTACATTCGTAAGACAGACGCAAGTGCCGTTATGTACCGAATCTTTGTAAACAAAACGAACGTTTCAAAAACGTAAATACATAAAAGTGCAGAGAGTAATGTTATGCATTTGCCGCCTTCTCCTGCACCGTCGTTACTAAGCAACGGGGTAAACAGCTGCTGGCTTGATGACGCAAGCGAATCGCGGATCGGACTCAAATATTATAACGTACACACATCCGCCGCAAACTCTATGGGCACCGCCTATCGCAAGCCGTTTTAGCATTTAAAACTTGGTTTGACTATCCATAAATATAATTTCGGATAGTCACAATGACAATTAGAGATATCTGCAATTATAATTGCACTAGTAAGAAATCGGATTAAAGATATATCTAAATACTTTATGACTAGTCAAAACTTCATTTAAGATATCTTCAATAGACGCGTTATACATCCACAAATGTAATTAGAGATATCTCTAATTCAGTTTCGACTAGTCACAATTATAGTTTAAGATATCTGAATTGCAATTGCTCCTAGTCGAAATGCTGTTGTGTGACGTCAGAATAAATTTACTCAGCTCCTCCCCGCCTACTCTCCTAATTGATAACAACATAATAAAAGTCTGCTTTTGTTGTCACGGAGAGAAAAGCTACTGGATGAAGTGCCTCATGGATTATTAAATAAATCTGGATGCAGCCTTGTGTGGTAAAAGTTCTCCAGCGTGCATGTGTGTATAGCGCTGTGTTTTAACTGAATCGTATTGCAAAACAGACCAAATATAGTGTAATGTTCAATAAAGGCAGAAAATCACAAACTGCTCGTCTGAATTTATTTATTATATATTTAGACAATGAAAAACAATGTTTATTTATTTATTTAAAGAAAGATAGGCCTACCTTTAAAAAAATGAAGGTAGGCCTAATTTGCAGATTTTATCTTACCATTCATTCTGACTTTTTTTCCTCAGAATTGCGATATGTTTTTATTATTTTTTTGTTTAAGTTGCTGTGACGTCACTGCTCTAGCTGGAGGCAAAACATAAGGAAGAATTCATAGCAGGCGCGCTAAAAGTTTGAGGTTTTGACTTTAAAATGTCGTCTTGTTGTGTTTTTGGCTGCCAGAATTGAAGGAACAGCACTTTTGGTTCAAAACTAAAGTTTCACCGGATCCCGGCCGACATTCCTTCACAGATATCAAGAAGACAATTGTGGTTGAATGCAATACGGCGTACAGACTAGACAGAGACGATCATTAAATAATGCTCGTGTTTGCAGTGCACAGTTCATATTAGGTAAAATAATCTATGCATATGTACTGCTGTGTTGGTTTTATCTAGTACAAATCAGCAAGTTTATGTTTTATAGGTGAAAAGTCGCCAACCTTCAGCGCACTAGCTAGCTTAAATGTTAAACAAACATACAGCGATAGATGTGTGTGCCATCCTTTGAATGGTCTCTTAAAATAATCCACATTGCTAATCATAGTTAGCCCAGCGATAGGTTACATTAGACAATAAGCCTTGACAAAATTCCCCAAACCACCCGAAAGTAATTCATATGTCTAGGAAATATCCAAAACCTAGTTAAAATGTTTCCAATGAGAACAAGATACAAGAACTTCACCAGGCTAAGCTGAAAATAAATAAATAAATAAATTAGGCTACTGTAATTTTATCCACTCGTCATTATATTTTGGTCAGATAACCAGTTTGGTCAGTGAACTGAGTGATCAACTGAATTAATTGATAAATGTATGCTAACTCCCACTTTTTTTATTATTATTATTTTTTTGTCACGGTCCCGCAGAGTCAGTGACTGTACATATTCGGACAGTTCCGAACCTTCTTCTGCATCCATGTTTAATAAATCCCTCCTAAAACGTGCTAGTTTACGCTTGTCAACATTGCGTCCGCGCCTCTTTTTGCCTCCAGCTAAGCCCCGCCCACCCAGAGACGTTGCAATGTTTACAAACTTTTAAGGGGTCTATATAGACAATGCGAGAATATATAATATATATATATATATATATATATATATAAACTGAGATAAAAGGTAGCTATTTCTTTATTTCTTTATTAATTAATTTATTAATTAATTTATTTATGTAGTGGCGGAAACGAGCTTCCATAAATAGCCCACAAGGTGGGAGTATTGTAATGTATTTTAGCAAGAGGTCCATGATGATGATATTCTGCTGTGTTCAGTGATGAGCGCCAATGTATTCTTTTATGCAGCGGCTATTTGCACTAGGTGTAAATAGTATATTTTCTTAGCGATAGATGCTATTTACACTAAGTGAAAATAGTAATGGATTTTTTTTACACTAAGTGAAAATAGCAGTATTTTTTTAACGATGTGCCATTTACACTAAGTGCAAATAATTATAGATTATATTTACACTATGTTAAAATACCAAGATTTTCTGCTATTTATACTACTTATTTCAAATAATGGCAATTATCTGCACCTCAGTATTGTAGTACATTATAAAACAGTACACAATTATAAACTTGGTGAGTGTAAATGATCATTTTAATTCAATTTTTTAAAATGGATGCCACCTTACTGGGACAATTAAAGCCCTCCCTACACCTACCCAATGTTTATTTTCAACCTTTTAATTATTTCCTTAATTTTTATTGAAAATAAATGCCTTTTCCGATACGATATGAGATTTGAAAAAGGACAAAAAATATTTGGCAAAAGGCAGCGAGGACGCGAAAACTCGGGTCGATTGCGTCAAAAACGCACACACTTTTTAACCACTTATCCACTACAACTGATACTGAGTTTGCGTCGTTTATGAGTGTTGACTATTCCAATCACATGTTGGTGGGCGATAGTGTGACTAGCCTCTGGAAACAAGGCAGGATTGCACTTAGTGTAAATAGACACTGATTCTTTTAACATTATATTAAATGTTGCAACGGCTGACATGAGGTTTATACATGTGTTTGTTTGTAAATAAAGCGCTAACAAAATTTAATCCACAGCACACACGTCTCAACATTACGATATAAAACAGGTCTCAAAAGCCTATTTAAGTCCTCTCTGTATAGCCTACCACTTTTACACATGCTCCAGCTACATTTTTATTTCCATACTTTTGAATTACTTCTGTATAAAACAGTTTAAAATCACCCAAAGATGCAGGACTTTTATTATACAACTCTTAGACAAAACTGCGGATGACAACAGTTTCCAAGACAGGATTGGTTAAATAAAATGTTTAAGGTGGGGCTCAACAAAGGTGTATTTGCATGCACATTGTAGATATCTATAAACGTATTTTGACTAGTCAAATTGTTAATTCCAGATATCTACATTGCAATTACGCCTAATCACAAAGCTAAATGCAGATATCTCTAAATATAGTTCTTCCTAGTCAAAAATCTGATTTGGATATCCATAATTAAATTGCAGATATCTTTAAATGGGTTTTGAATAGTCATAATTCCAATTCAAGATATCTACAACTGTAATTTGACTAGTCATAAATGAATTGCAGATATCTACAAATGTATTTTGGATATCTTTAAAAAATTTGAATTAAAGATATCTTAAATTGTATTTTATGGAAGGCCGTTTCAGCATAAAAACATTCCAGCGTTACTCGTCGTAATTATATTTTTACTAGTAACAATTAAATTAAAGAGCTCTATAATTTAATTTGTACTAGTAACAATTACAATTATAGAGCTCTATAATTCAATTTTTACTAGTAACAATTATGATTGTAGAGCTCTCTAATTCGGTTTTTACTAGTAACAATAACAATTATAGAGCTCTACAATTAAATTTGTACTAGTAACAATTACAATTACAGAGCTCTATAATTCAATTTTTACTAGTAACAATTATGATTATAGAGCTCTCTAATTCAATTGTTGCTAGTAACAATTCCAATTAGAGAGCTCTACAATTCATTTATTACTAGTCATATGTCTCCATTGACTTCCATTCATTTTTAATTATAGAGCTCTGTAATTCAATTGTTACTAGTGACAATTGGGATTATAGAGCTCTCTAATTGAATTCTTACTAGTAACAATTACAATTATAGAGCTCTGTAATTCAATTCTTACTAGTAACAATTACAATTATAGAGCTCTCTAATTGAATTCTTACTAGTAACAATTGAATTACAGAGCTCTTCAATTGATTTATTACTAGTAAAAATACACATTAAAGATATGTGTAATTGCAGAGCTCTATAATTGAATTACAGAGCTCTCTAATTGAATTGTTACTAGTAACAAATGAATTAGAGAGCTCTCTAATTGTAATTGTTACTAGTAACAATTGAATTACAGAGCTCTCTAATCATAATTGTTACTAGTAACAATTCAATTAGACAGCTCTGTAATTCAATTATAGAGCTCTATAATCAAATTGTTACTAGTAAGAATTCAATCGTAGAGCTCTCTAATTGCAATGCTTACTAGTAATAATTAAAGTATAGAGCTCTCTAATTCAATTGTTACTAGTAACAATTTGATTATAGAGCTCTATAATTAAATTACAGAGCTCTCCAATTGAATTGTTACTAGTAAGAATTAAGTTACAGAGCTCCATAATTCAGTTCTTACTAGTAAACAATTAGAATTAGAGAGCTCTGTAATTGCAATCTTACTAGTACAAATTGAATTACAGAGCTCTACAATAGCAATTCTTACTAGTAACAATTGCATTACAGAGCTCTGTATTCAGCGACATATCATTATGGTAATCGTGCCTTATGCATATTCAACCAAGTAGGGATAACTGCAGCCTGGAGCAATGGGCGTGCCAAAGGGTGGGGGCGTGGCGGAAGGTGGGGGCGTGCCAAAAGGTTTCTCATTGGTGAAACGAAAGGTAGGGGGCGTGCCAAAAGGTAATGCAAAAGTTGGCTGTTAAAAAAAAAAATTAAAAAAAAAAAAACAAAAAAAAACCTGGCGAGCCATACTCTTAATCGCCTACACATTAAAATGAAGCAATAAATTCAATATAATCTTATAAAACCGAATTAAATTCTTGCAAGGTAAAAACGGCGATAATGATATTTAAGAATATTATTTTAAATTACTTTTGAAAGTACCTTCAAAACTTCTGCATGCCGCGGGTTACTGACGTCATCACCACCGCAAGTTTAAGTCTTGATTTATTAATAATCAAAAACAAATTACAATTATTTTTTGCGAATACAAACGTCTCTTAGAGTCGCACTAGCTGTTCTTAAGTTAAAGTCAAAAGTTGTATTTGTTAACATTGTTCTTGTTCACTTCACAGTGCATAAACTAAACAACGAACAGCTGTATTTTTATTAACTAACAAAGTTTAATAAATACTGTATCAAATGTATTGCTCATAGTTAATGTTAGTTAATACATCAATGTCAACAAATGAAACCTTATTGTAAAGTGTTATCCTGAAAATTAGGTTTTGCCTGATAGAGAAAAATATATAGTTGACAAAACCACTAAATAATCAAATTTAAAAATTAGTCAGAAGTTTAGTAACCTTATGTTACCTGACATTAACCAATTAAGCAAACAGACAGCTTTATCCACTAAAACATTTATTTCGCTTTCAGTTTCAGTCGCCAATTCAAGTAAAAGATAGATAGATGGATAGACAGATAGATAGATAGATAGATAGATAAACCACTCATTCATTCATTCATTCTGTAGTAGCAGTCCACAGAACAGAATCCAGCAAACTCTTTGTCTGAATAGAAAGCTGTGAAGACCCCCTTCTTTCCATGGCTACAGTATCTACAGCCACTCTGTATGTCTTCCTCACATCTGGACTGACAGACTTCCCAGTCAATGATACCTACACAAAAAAAAAAAAAACGAATGTTGAGAGATTACTCAAACAAGAAGTATCCAATAAGTAGAATAAAATATAAAAAAAAAAGACTTTAAGTGTTGTCACTAGCGGAAGCACAAGTGTCTGAGAGTGCAAGTCTGCAGCCTGACCCCGCTCTATTATATTATAATACAACTGTATTGCTGACTCAGCACTAAGACAGTCGTTTTTGTTACCAAAAGGACCAAAAATGAAGTACATATGCTTCCTGTTCATGTTTTCTAAAAGAATGGAATCACAAGAAAAGTTGACTGGCACTCATCTATACCACAGGTTATACTAATGTTTGATTAATGTGCATGTACAACCCCAACATGTTGGATTAACTTCAAAAGAGTGAATGTCCATTTTGGGCAATAGTAGAGTTGAGGCATGAGGATCTGATACAAAAGACTAATCATTCAGAGTAAAGTTACTGGCAGTGCTTGTCTCCATCTTCTAATGTTGACAATGTGCCTCTGAAGGAAAGTCAGTGTCTTTCTCAGGTGTGTTGGATATGCAATGTTGAAAGCAAAATACATCCAGAAGGCTGGTATGAAGGCTTCATCAAGGCTGGTGCACTGGCACATGTCTATTCCATCTTCTGTCACCACACTGAACCCTCCTCCTATGATTGCCATTTTACAGTCAGTATCCATCAGTTGTATGGTAGGAAAGGGTGTAGCAGGGTCCCCCTACATAAAATAAACAATTGAATTAGAGAGCTCTCTAGTGGAATTGTAGAGCTCTGCAATTGGATTATTACTAGTAACAATTGAATTACAGAGCTCTGCAATTGAATTCTTACTAGTAATAAATGAATTGTAGAGCTCTCTAATTGGAATTGTTACTAGTAAAAACTGAAATATAGAGCTCTCTAATTGTAATTGTTACTAGTAAAAACTGAATTAGAGAGCTCTTTAATTCAATTCTTACTAGTAACAATTCTAATAAGAATACAATTGCAGAGCTCTATAATTCAATTAGAGAGCTCTACAATCATAATTGTTACTAGTAAAAATAAATTATAGAGCTCTATAATTGTTATTGTTACTAGTACAAATTAAATTATAGAGCTCTTTAATTTAATTGTTACTAGTAAAAATATAATTATGACGAGTAACTCTGGAACGATTTTATGCTGAAACGGCCTTCCATAGAGCACCAATGTATTATTTTATGCAGCGGCTATTTTGCACTAGGTGTAAATAGCATATTATTTTCTTAGCGATAGATGCTATTTACACTAAGTGAAAATAGCAATGGATTCTCTTTACACTAAGTGAAAATAGCAGTATTTTTTTTTAACGATGTGCCAGTATTTACACTAAGTGCAAATAATTATAGATTGAATATACACTGTTAAAATAGCAAGATTGTCTGCTATTTATACTACTTATTTCAAATAATGGCAATTATCTGCACCTCAGGTATTGTAGTACATTATAAAACAGTACACAATAATAACTTGGTGAGTGTAAAACTGATCATTTTTAATTCATTTTTTTAAATAGATGCCACCTTACTGGGACAAATAAAGCCCTCCCTACACCTACCCAATGTTTATTTTCAAACCTTTTATTATTTCCTTAATTTTTATTGAAAATAAATGCTTTTCCGATACGATATGAGATTTGAAAAAGGACGAAAAATATTTGGCAAAGGCGGACGCGGGAACTCGGGTCGATTGCTTCAAAGAGCACACATTTTAACCACTGATGCACTACAACTGATACTGAGTTTGCGTCGTTTATTTAGAGTGTTGACTATTCCAAATCACATGTTAGCGGGCGATAGTGTAACTAGCCTCTGACAACAAGGCAGGATTGCACTTAGTAGACACTGATTCTTTTAACATTATATCAAATGTTGCAACGGCTGACATGAGGTTTATACATGTGTTTCGTTTGTAAATAAAGGCTAACAAAAATTTAATCCACAGCACACACGTTCTCAACATTACGATATAAACAGGTTCAAAAGCCTTATTTTAAGTCCTCTCTGTATATAGCCTACCACTTTTTACACATGCTCCAGCTACATTTTTATTTTCCATACTTTTGAATTACTTTTTAAAAAACAATATAAAACAGTTTAATATCACCCAAAGACGCAAGACTTTTATATATACAACTCTTGACAAACTGCGAATGACAACAGTTTCCAAGCCCAGGATTGGTTAAATAAAACGTATAAGGTTGGGCTCAATAAAGGTGTATTTGCATGCACATTGTAGATATCTATAAACGTTTTTTGACTAGTCAAATTGTTTAATTCCGGATATATCTACATTGCAGTTACGCCTAGTCACAAGCTAAATGCAGACTATCTCTAAATCAAACGTTCTTCCTAGTCAAAAATCTGACTGGGGGATATCCATAAATAAATTGCAGATATCTTTAACTTGGGTTTTTGACTAGTCGTAATTCCCATTCAAGATATCTTTAAATATGATTTGCCTAGTCAAAATTTCCAATTCAAGAATATCTACATACTGTAATTTGACTAGTCATAAATGAAATGCAGATATCTACAAATGTAGTTTTGGATATCTTTAAAATTTTTGAATTAAAGATATCTTAAATTGTATTTTGACTAGTCCCAAAATCATATTTAAAGATATCTTGAATTGGGATTACGACTAGTCAAAACTCATTTGAAGATATCTCTAATTGAAATTATCACTAGGCAAATTGTAGTTTGAGATATCTTTATCAGAGTTTTGACTAGGCAAATCATATTTTAAAGAGATTCTTGATTGGAATTACGACTAGTCAAAAACTACTTTGAAGATGTCTGCAAATATTTTTCAATGGAAGTCAATGGAAGATTATGACTAGTCGTAATTATAGCATTGTAGATATCTGGAATGTGTATTGTGACTAATCAAAATGACATTGTAGATATGGGAGGGCCGTTTTCAGCATAAAACGTTCTAGCGGTTACTCGTCGTAATTATATTTTTTACTAGTAACAATTAAATTAAAGAGCTCTATAATTTAATTTGTACTAGTAACAATTACAATTATAGAGCTCTATAATTCAATTTTTACTAGTAACAATTATGATTGTAGAGCTCTCTAATTGAATTATAGAGCTCTGCAATTGTATTCTTACTAGTAACAACTGAATTGTAGAGCTCTATAATTCAGTTTTTACTAGTAACAATTCCAATTAGAGAGCTCTACAATTCATTTATTACTAGTAAGAATTCAATTGCAGAGCTCTGTAATTCAATTGTTACTAGTAATAATCCAATTGCAGAGCTCTACAATTCCACTAGAGTGCGCTCTCTAATTCAATTGTTACTAGTAAAAACTGAATTATAGAGCTCTCTAATTGTAATTGTTACTAGTAAAAACTGAATTAGAGAGCTCTTTAATTAAATTCTTACTAGTAACAATTCTAATTACAGAGCTCTATAATTGTATTATTACTAGTAGAAACTCCTATTCATGAGATGCAAAACAGATTGCAGATTTCCCGCCTACAAAAGTGCGTTTCAAAAATAAAAGCCCTGTAGCGTGGTTCTAAAGTATCCTGAAAATATTTACAGACTTAGGTAACATATTAATCATGTTCACCATTAAAGCAAAATTAAGATGATGCCTGAGATGAAAGCCTATATTTAGTCGTTTATATTCATTCACCTTTGTATATTGGTAAAGCTAAGAGCCAAGAACACTCCATATCACTGGACATAATATAGGGTGAAATGCCCTAAATGGGTTGCCTAATGTGGGACCAACCCAAGGTTTAGTGTTTGTAGGTCACGCATAAATACATGAATGTCAGTGAAACTATGGATTATCGAATCTGTCATCAAAATCACCCCTGTGGTGCCATCCAGTCATATGAGACTGTAGCAATCATCAGAAAGGAGGGGACCTTGTGTGAAAGCCACCCAAAGTGTTTTTTGACAAACTTGATATTAAGGAGTATAAATTAATTTTTTAAAATATTTACAGTGTTTAGTATTGTTATGCAATAATAGAATGATTGTGTTTGTTTGTTTAGTTAAATAGAAAAACATTAGGCCAAATAGTCTTAAAACTTTTTTATAAATTGTGACTCAAGGTTTAAATCTAGCCTAAAGTTTGTTCAAAGTGTTTTTTTTTCCTTTTTTTTCTCCAGGTTGCAAGATTTTATATTTTGCCTTCAAATAAGCTTATGCCTGTTGTGGTTGCATGTGTGTTTGTTGTTACGTAAAATGAACAAGACAACAGTGAGGAATTCTGACTGTGCATTTAACTCTTTTATATAAAAATATATATTATATATTAATAAACCTAGCCTATGAAATAGTTGGCTAATGTTCTTTGTAATAAATGCATAACAACTATCATATTGTATTATTTGTCTGATGATGTTCAATTATCAATCAATCCATCCATAACCAAGAGAATTACTAGACGATTTTCATTATCATTATTATTACTATCATCATTATCATAGATTTTGGCCTTTATCATAGACTTTGGCCTTTTCAGACCTTTTATTATTATGATCATTATTATTATCAATATCATTATTATTATTATTATCATTACTATTACTATCATCATTATCATAGATTTTGGGACTTTTATCATAGACTTTCAGTGTCCCACATTAGGAGAGACAGGTGTGGCTGCAGCATGGAGCAATGGGCGTGCCAAAAGGTAGGGGGCGTGCCAAAAGGTTTCTCATTGGTAAAAAGAGTTTTTACTCTGTTGGCCAATCAGCGGTAAATATACATTTACGTAATTTCCTTTAGACGAGAAGGTGACAGCAATAAGACGTGGTGTAATTATTCATCATACGTTTATCTATACTTTATATACCACCAATATGTATATTAGGTGTAGCTTGTTACAATACGATCATAATTTTATCATAGTTTATTGTTGTTGACAGACATATGTACAGTGAGACAAAACGATGAGCGCATCTGCATCGAAGGTGAAGCCCTCAGAGTCGGTAGTTTGTATCTGCGTCCTTTTTGTGCAATACATCCTGTAGGTATAATAATTACAACCACCTCTGCTATTACAACTGTACTAAGATCAATTCACAATCTATGAAGACGATTAGACAAAATACAAAAATAAAAACTAATTTAGAGTTTGTTTCTACCTTTCTGCTAGGTATCCAACTAATGCAGAGTATATTCAAGTTGCAAACACACTGGTTGTGAAGTACCCTTTCCAGAGAAATATAAAAGGAAATGACTGTGTAAGTTACATTGTTTTTAATCCATTGATTTATCTCTATCAACATAACCACACACGATAAAGTAACAATATATTGTAATGTTTTTATTTGCTGGAAAATGACAAACAGCCAAATCAGTGTTTTTAGCACAGCTGACACATCCCTTAACCGTAATGTAAAGCAGAACGTTGCACCACTTGCAGGTTTGTGTCAAAAGCCAGCTAGTGTAGCATATGTAAGCACACTGCCATATGAATAATTTATTTTTGCACTGCTAATTAATTTTACATTTTCATTTAGTGCAGGTCAATGTAAGGAAGATACTACAGATATTTAAATCTTTTTTTGTATATACTCCACTTTTATTTTTCACTGCCAGACCATCATCTTAATGTTTATGCAGTTCAATGTTTTTATTTTTTATTTATTATTTTTATATCTAAAGCACCTTGTTCAATAAGTATTTAGATGTTTCTGTCTTAGTTGTCATTATCTGTCATGGTCTAAGCATGATCTGTTTCTGTTGTTCTGGTGAAGGAAACTTGTGTTGGGGAGGATTCAGTGTCTGTTGAGGCCCATGTGAATGTGCTACAAAGTGAGTATCAGAAAACACCTCCAGACACCTGGACTGTCAAAGACCACAGGGCAGGAACATTCTCCCGGAGACGCTGAGAAAGCACGGAAGGAATGTCTGTTGAGGAGGTACTCAAAAAACACCCATACTTAAGGACACCTGCTGGAGTGAGTATAGTAAAAAAAAAAATTGTGAAATATCTTGTTTCAAATATTTTGATGTAATATTTTATTCTTCTGTACCCTTTTAGCCCATCTGTTAAAAATTTAAAGCAATAGTTTTAGAAAACAATGTAAGATTTATCAGTGTTTACAAGAACATGAAATGCATCATATATTGTGACTCTTATACATTAGCTTCTAATAGTTTTTGCAGTTCTGCACTGTATGTAGCTACACTGTCTGAGCCAAAGAAGATGGAACAGAATCTGATGAATTTGAAAAAAAAAAATAATAATAATAATAATAATATTTTTTTCTTTTTTTTTTTTTCTTTTTTTTAATTATTATTATTTTTTTGTATTTATTTTATGTAGGGGGACCCTGCTACACCCTTTCTTACCATACAACTGATGGATACTGACTGTAAAATGGCGATCATAGGAGGAGGGCTCAGTGTGGTGACAGAAGATGGAATAGACGTGTGTCAGTGCACCAGCCTTGATGAAGCCTTCATAACAGCCTTCTGGATGTATTCTGCCTTCAACATTGCATATCCACCACACCTGAGAAAGACCACTGACTTTCCTTCAGAGGCACATTGTCAACATTAGAAGATGGAGACAAGCATTGCCAATAACTTTCCTCTGAATGATTAGTCTTTTGTATTAGATCCTCATGCCTCAACTGTACAATTGCCCAAAGTGCACTCGAAGGACATTCACTCTTTTGAAGTTAATTCAACATGTTGGAGTTGTACATGCACATGAACCAAAAATTAGTATAACCTCAACCTGTGGTATAGATGAGTGCCAGTCAACTTTTCTTGTGATTCCATTCTTTTAGAAAACATGCACAGGAAGCATATGTACTTCATTTTTGGTCCTTTTGGTAACAAAAATGACTGTATCAGTGCAGAGTCAGCAAAACAGTTGTATTATAATATAATAGAGCGGGGTCAGGCTGCAGACTTGCACTCTCAGACACTTGTTCTTCCGCTAGTGACAACACTTAAAGTCTTTTTTATTTTATATTTTATTCTACTTATTGGATACTTCTTGTTTGAATCTCTCAACATTCGTTTTTTTTCTCTTGTGTAGGTATCATTGACTGGAAGTCTGTCAGTCCAGATGTGAGGAAGACATACAGAGTGGCTGTAGATAGTGTGGTCTTGGAAAGAAGGGGGTCTTCACAGCTTTCTATTCAGGCAAAGAGTTTGCTGGATTCTGTTCTGTGGACTGCTACTACAGAATGAATGAATGAATGAATGAATGGTTTATCTATCTATCTATCTATCTATCTATCCATCTATCTATCTTTTACTTGAATTTGCGACTGAAACTGAAAGCGAAATAAATGTTTTAGTGGATAAAGCTGTCTGTTTGCTTAATTGGTTAATGTCAGGTAACATACGGTTACTAAACTTCTGACTAATTTTTAAATTTGATTATTTAGTTGTTTTGTCAACTATATATTTTTCTCTATCAGGCAAAACCTAGTTTTTAGGGTAACACTTTAAGGTTTCATTTGTTGACATTGATGTATTAACTAACATTAACTATGAGCAATACATTTGATACAGTATTTATTAAACTTTGTTAGTTAATAAAAATACAGCTGTTCGTTGTTTAGTTTATGCACTGTGAAGTGAACAAGAACAATGTTAACAAATACAACTTTTGACTTTATAACTTAAGAACAGCTAGTGCGACTCTAAGAGACGTTTGTATTCGCAAAAAATAATTGTAATTTGGTTTTTGATTATTAATACATCAAGACTTAAACTTGCGGTGGTGATGACGTCAGTAACCCGCGCCATGCAGAAGTTTTGAAGATACTTTCAAAAGTATTTCAAAATAATATTCTTAATATCATTAACGCCATTTTTACCTTGCAAGAATTTAATTTGGTTTTATAAGATTATATTGAATTTATTGCTTCATTTTAATCTGTAGGCGATTAAGAATATGGCTCGCCAGGTTTTTTTTTTTTTTTATTTTTTTTTAACAGCCAACTTTCAAATTACCTTTTGGCACGCCCCCCACCTTCCGCCACGCCCCTTGCTCCAGGCTGCAGTTACCCCTACTTGGTTGAATATGCATAAGGCACGATTAGCATAATGATATGTCGCCGAATACAGAGCTCTGTAATGCAATTGTTACTAGTAAGACTTGCTATTGTAGAGCTCTGTAATTCAATTTGTACTAGTAAGATTGCAATTACAGAGCTCTCTAATTCTAATTGTTACTAGTAAGAACTAAATTATGGAGCTCTGTAACTTAATTCTTACTAGTAACAATTCAATTAGAGAGCTCTGTAATTTAATTATTACTAGTAAGAATTGCAATTAGAGAACTCTACAATTGAATTTTTTCTAGTAACAATTTGATTATAGAGTTCTATAATTGAATTACAGAGCTGTCTAATTGAATTGTTACAAGTAACAATTATGATTAGAGAGCTCTGTAATTCAATTGTTACTATAACAATTACGATTAGAGAGCTCTCTAATTCAATTATAGAGCTCTGCAATTATGCAATTACACATATCTTTAATGTGTATTTTTACTAGTAATACATCAATTGAAGAGCTCTGTAATTCAATTGTTACTAGTAAGAATTAAATTAGAGAGCTCTATAATTGTAATTGTTACTAGTAAGAATTCAATTAGAGAGCTCTATAATTGTAATTGTTACTAGTAACAATTGAATTACAGAGCTCTATAATTAAAAATGAATGGAAGTCAATGGAGACATATGACTAGTAATAAATGAATTGTAGAGCTCTCTAATTGGAATTGTTACTAGTAACAATTAAATTAGAGAGCTCTATAATCATAATTGTTACTAGTAAAAATTGAATTATAGAGCTCTGTAATTGTAATTGTTACTAGTACAAATTTAATTGTAGAGCTCTATAATTGTTATTGTTACTAGTAAACACCGAATTAGAGAGCTCTACAATCATAATTGTTACTAGTAAAAGTTGAATTATAGAGCTCTATAATTGTAATTGTTACTAGTACAAATTAAATTATAGAGTTCTTTAATTTAATTGTTACTAGTAAAAATATAATTACGACGAGTAACGCTGGAACGTTTTTATGCTGAAACGGCCTTCCATACGGTCTGAAGAGGGAGGAAGGAGATGGATGTTTGGTAAGGCAAATTGGGCAAAATTTAAGGAGCTTTGTGATGAAAGGTTAGATGAGGAGGTTAGAGATCTGGATATTGACAGAGAATACAGTAGTTTCCAGGAAATTATTAAAGGGGTGGCAGATGAAACTATTCCTAAGAGCTCTGGAATAAGGAGAAGGAAAGCAGTTCCATGGTGGACAGAGAAATGTGGAGAAGTAGTAAGAAATAGGAATAGGGCTTTTAGGCAGTTGAGACGGACACATCATTTTGAGCATTTAATTCAATATAAAAGAGCTCAAGCATTAGTAAGAAAGACTATTCAACAGGCTAAGAGAGATTATTGGCATCAGTTCTGCAGCTCAATAGGTAGAATGACAACTGTGGGAGAAGTGTGGGGGATGATAAGGAGGATAGGTGGGGAAAGGAGGGAAAGGGTTTACCCTGTAATGGTGAGTGGGGAGGAGAAAGCTGTGACTGACAAGGAGAAGGCAGAGATGATGGCAAAAGCTTTTGTAGTAATACATAGCTCTGATAATCTAGAGGGAGAATGGAAGAAAGGAAGGGAAAGGACATTGAGGACTTATCCTGGGGTCTTTGGAAAAAGAGAGGAAGTGGATGATGCATTGAGTGCACCATTTTTCTAAGGCAGAGATGGAGAGAGCAATTAAACGGGCAGGATGACAGCACCAGGAGGAGACGAACTGTGTTATGCTATGTTGACTTTTATGGGTGAGATTGCGTTAGGAAGACTGCTTAGATTATATAATAGAGTATGGGAGGAAGGACAACTTCCAAAAAGTTGGAAGGAAGCAATTGTAGTTCCTATTAGGAAACCAGGGAAGGATCTTGCAAAACCTAATAGTTATAGACCAATTGCACTGACATCCCATATAGGTAAAATTATGGAACATATGGTAACAGACAGACTGGTCTATTTTTTTTGGAGAAAAGAGAATTAATTGATTCTTATCAAAGTGGATTCAGGAAGGGAAGAGGAACAATGGATCCAGTACTGTGCCTGGAAGATGAAATTAGGAAATCCCAGGTTAATAGGGAATCAATGGTGGCAGTCTTCCTTGACGTTGAGAAAGCGTATGATATGATGTGGAAAGAGGGGATGTTGATTAAATTACATCTTTTGGGAATAGGAGGGAGGGCCTTTACTGGGTAAAGGATTTCCTGTACGAACGCTTTATTCGGGTGAGAATTGGGAAAGAATTATCTGGTAGTTATATGGTAGAAAATGGAACACCTCAGGGTAGTGTTATCATCACCCACTGCTCTTTAATCATCATGATAAATGATGTATTTTCAGATGTAGGGCCTGGGATTGGAAGATCGCTGTTTGCAGATGACGGGGCCTTGTGGAAGAGGGAAGAAACATAAATACACAGTAAGTAAGGTTCAGGAAGCAATAGAACAGGTAGAACGATGGTCAATGAGATGGGGTTTTAGATTTTCAAAGGAAAAATCTCAAGTGGTTTTCTTTACAAGGAAAAAGATAGGGGAGGAAATTAATCTTAAATTATATGGACATGTTCTGGAGAAAGTAGAGTCATTTAGGTTTTTGGGAATGGTTTTTGATGCTAGGTTAACATGGGCAGGTCACATAGAGAAAGTTTTAGTAAAGTGTAAAAAAGTATTAAATGTGATGAGGTGTCTGACAGGAATGGACTGGGGGCGAGCAGGCAATCACTGAGGGAGATATATGTTTCACTGATTAAGTCTGTTATAGATTATGGTTGTATAGCATATAGAGGTGCAGCAAAAACTACACTGGCTAAACTGGAAGTAATACAAACTCAAGCACTTAGGATATGCAGTGGGGCTTTTCGGACATCACCTGCAGTGGCGTTGCAAGTAGAGATGGGTGAGATGCCTTTACATTTAAGGAGGGAACGGTTGGCAGCTAACTATTGGGCAAACCTACAAGGACATGGTAGGTCCCACCCAACTAGAGTAGTAATGCAGGTTTGCTGGGAGCACAAAAGGGTTAAAAGTCAGAGTTTTGGATGGGTATGTGGTGCTATTGTGGAAAAGACTTGGGTTTAGAGGGTATAGAATTTAGTCCAACAGGTTCCGTTGCCTGTCAGACCACCATGGTTGTTTGTGGAACCTATAGTGGATTTGAGACTGAAGAGACTGTCTGATCAAATATCTGTATTTACAGTGGAATTGATGGGTATCTGGATGGCTCTACAGTGGGTAGAAGAAACAAGACTGGATAAAGTTGTAATTTGTTCAGACTCTAGTGCAGTACTAAAGAGTTTGCAATAATTTAAGTCAAAATCAAGACTAGACATAGTATATGAGGTACTAGAATGTTACACAAGGATTTCTCAGTTGGGGGTGAAGGTAAAATTTACATGGCTACCAGCTCATGTTGGTGTTAAAGGAAATGAAATTGTAGATGGTTTGGCAAAACAAGCCAGTAAAAGAGAAGATGTGGAAATATTAATCTTAATAAGTGAAACAGAAGCTAAAACAAAAATCTGGATGGAAATTATGAAAAAGTGGCAGAGTGGTTGGGATAGAGAGGAGAAAGGGAGACATTTATACAGAATACAACAGAAGGTTGGGACAGAGAGGATCACTGGAAGGAGTCGAAGGGAAGAAATAATTTTCACTAGGTTAAGGATTTGACATTGTGGGTTAAATAAGTGCTTACATATTTTAGGTAAGCATGTAACAGGAAGATGTGAATTTTGTGACAGTATTGAATCTGTTGAACATGTGGTACTTGAATGCCAAAAATATGATCGACAAATGATAAAGATGAAAGAAAACATAAGGAATTTGGGGGTGCAAGGGAATTCACTTAAGGAACTTCTGGGATTAACTTCAAATGATATCCCTACTCATTTATTTACCTTCCTGAAGGACACAGGGATAGCAAATAGAATATAGAATACAATTTTGGAAATCTTTATTAGCTATTAATTAAAGGGTGGGGGAAGAGAGTTGGAAGTCTCCATTTTAGTTTTAGATACTCTCTGTCTAGCTCCGGTTCACACTCCAGTACAGTAGGGGGCGGTAATGCACCATTGAAGTTGGATGCCAACCGCCGTTAAACATCAAAGAAGAAGAAGAAGAAAAGTGCAGTGTGACGGCCCTTTAGATGCGGACACTGCCTTGACGATGAGCTCGATGACGTCTGTGCTCCTGCACGAGCAGCTCGTGCTTGTGTTTTCTCCTCTCATATTTGGAGCAAAATAATGCAACATTATCTGTAGTCAGCAGTCATGACCACTATTATATTTTTATTATATTATTTTTTATTATATATTTTGGACTTTACAGTATAAGTACAGTTGTGGGGGAGAAGGGACAAATATGAAGGAAGAATGTTGAGTCAAAGTGAGTTCTGCAGATGTTTCTGTCAGTGCTGTGGTTTGTAGATGTACCTTGTAATGGAAGTCACAGCATTCTGTTGGTTGTTTCTATATAGTGGGCCTCATTTTTCTAAGGACGTAGGAAGTAAAAAATAAAATAAAAATTAAAGACACATTGTTATTTGAGCATTGCTAACTTTAGAAGATGCCTGTAGTGAGAAAATGCCAGAAGTGTTAAGAAGCCTAATAAAGGTTGAGCTGATGATTGTAGATTGACGTCTGCTCTATTTCTGCTCTATAGTTTTAACCAGAGTGGGGAAAGATAGTTTATTCTTATTCTGCATCTTTAGTTTCATAAACCTCAAAATACTACCACAAGAGCAAAAGATGCCCAGCAACATGTGCATGTCAATTTTATTTACTTCCCCTTCTTAGAAACCCTGTCTAATATCAGATTTAAGAGTCTCTGTTTTCTTATATTTTATTTGACAGTAAAGCAGCAGTAATAGCAGCTGCTGAAGCAACATTTCTAGTGAGAGGCTTCTGTCAGTTCTTGTTCTGCATATCGATAGTCCAACCTGAGACGATCACCTTTTGTCTGTGATGACTTTTGGTGGTCCTGCTCCAGTCTTTGAAGTTGTGGCAAGCGTCCCATTGCTGCTTTGCATGCTTTAAAGCTTAAAAAAGCTTGTCTTGACCTGTAACAACTGCTCTCTAAAATGTATATTAAACTCCAGTGTTTCACTGCTTTAGACTGAATGACTGCAGCGACAAACAGCTTGTTCTCAATAAAGAATCCTGCTGAAGATACACAAGAGTCAAGCGTGTGACGCAAATGTTAGGCCCCTTAACATACTGTGATGCTGTGTCTCCCAGCGTGACCAGACAAAACCGAGGCATTTGTTGCATCCAGTGGGGACATAATTACTGATTATAATGACTTATACTGTCTTTTTACACGTTGCGTTGCATCACATCGCGTAAACATAAAACCATGTCTGCATTTGTGAACAGGGAAACGACAAACAACAAGTGCTACTCTACACTGCACAAAACTCGCGTTTGAATCATCAGTGTTTGAGTCTCGGGCCGGCCATACCATGACTGAGGTGCCCTTGAGGAAGGCACCGAACCCCCAACTGCTCCTTTGGATGGGTTAAATGCAGAGCACGAATTCTGAGTATGGATCACCATACTTGGCTGTATGTCACGTCACTCTTCTCTAAAGCAGCGCAGCATGGCCTCGCCCCCTTTGTTGCATGTTCCTGGGGGCGGGGTTTATGTAAATTGCAGGGTTTGTGATGTCACCAACCCGTGAAGATGCTTGTTGTAGTCCCTACCAGCAACATTACACACTAACTAAAGTTTAAAAAGTGAAATCACAATCAACCACCCTTTTAAACTTAGGCTCTCTGTTTAATTTCGTCATATATTTTTATGGCAACAATCAGACTGGGTTTTGATTCTGGGTTATTGCTGCTGCAAAGTCTTTATATATGAAATATGTTCATGCATGCAATATGTATGCAATAATACTTTCATGACAGCAAAGTTGTTGCAAATTTTTTGTCTGATTGTATTACAGGAACAATGTTTTAATTGGTGCTAGGTCTTTTTATATGATATAAATAGAACCAGAATTTAATAACCAGATACATTTGATCACTTGTTCATTATATCCGTCATTGTGTAAAGCAGATTAGTTGTCATTAACCGAGCCGCTGCAATTGTTGATGTGAGAATAACTCAAATAAGAGCAGGACTTACATGAACAGGCCTACATTATTCACCTCATGGTTTTACTTTATTCACTGGTCTGTCTGTAATGTGTGCAGCTCTGGCTGTGAACAACAAAAGAATGCAGTGTGAGAACAATTACTGAAGACATTCTCTGTGAAAAACAGCTTTAACAACTTGCATGCACTGAAAGAGCAGCTTAATATCTTAGAATGGATCTCTTTTTCTTCTGTTTTTGTGTTTCTGTGTAGAGTTGTGTCTCCTCCCTCACCTCTTCTTGTATTGTGAAATGCAGGAAGTGTCTGATTTAGCGTCGCATCACTGTTAAAACAGTCTGTTAATGTGTCAGTATGGGGTCCAGTGCACTGCCTCTCATGCTCTGTGAGTATTTCATTATATTCTACTCTATCTTCAGTTTTTCTGTTATTAACAGTATTCAGCTGAAGATAAATAATGATTGTGTGTAGGAGGCTCTGTGAATCTTGCTGTTTATCGTATTGTTTATTGTTCAGATTAATGTGATGATATGTTACGTGTGGATCAGATACAGAGTTTCAGAGAACATGCATTTATCTGTGCTGCTGCTTGTGAAAGATGGAGGCTCTGTGGACATGTGCTTTTGCTGGTTATCTGATGTGATACTCTTTCTTCTTATTTTCAGCAGTTCAGTTCAGTCAGATGTATTTGTGTTAATATGAGTTTGGTGTTGTATGGTATTGTATCTTTAAATAGTTTCTCCGTTAGAGTTTCAGAGAGTTTGAGAAGAGCGGTGAAACACACAAGTTTTCTCGATCACTTTTCATTCTTTCTGCCCCTCTTATTGAAAATGAATTATCCATATAGTGTCCAAAGTGGTCCAAAAATCACACTTAAAAATGATTGAATTTCATTGCATTAAACACAATATATCAAACAAATGACATCTGCCAAAAAAAAGAACAAGAAGAAGAAGAAGAAGAAGGGGGGGAAAGATTTAACTTCTGTTTTTTCAGTTATCTTTATCAGTTGTCTCTGTGTCATTTTTAGCAGATGTGTGAAGTCAGTTCTCACATTCTCAGAAAAAAAAAAAAAAAAAAAAAAAAAACACAGCTGTAGTTCATCACATTAAAATATGAACATGTTCCACACTGTAAAAATGTTGACATTCATCAAGTTAAAGAAAAATATTAGGTTAATGATTCACATCTATAACTATTGAGCCTAACTTGAGCCAATGAAAAAATAAATACATGGCCTAAACGATATTTTCTACGTCTATGAAAACTATTTTATAAAAACCTAGCACAAAGTGTATTTTTTCTAGTTGAAGAATGTCAATTAATATAAATTCTATTTTTGATCTAAAAATAATATAAATTCTATTTTTGATCTAAAAAAAAAAAATTATATATATTGTTGGTTTAGGTCACAAATAGAATTTAAATTAATTGACATTCTTCAACTAGAAAAAATACACTTTGTGCTAGGTTTTATAAAATAGTTTTCATAGACAAATATATTGTTTTTCCAAGTTAAATCTATATAATTGGTTTTATTTTTCCAATTTGTTAAACTAGAAAATGAAGAAAAAAGCAAACAAATAAAGGACTATTAGATCGGTCGGTTCATCCATTACAAAGTTTTCTTCCAATGATTTCCACTCTAGATGGGTTTAGTTGTGGAATTAACAATAAACAACTGTGCATTATAATGAAGGCTTTGTAAAACTGCACAGCGTGGATCAACAGAGGAAGAAACAGATCAACAAAGACATTATCAAGTCAGATAGATATGCTGTTTGTCAAATACTCAAGATCATATGCTGCGTTCACACCTGTGTTCTGCTTGGAGCTGTTCATGTCCCTTGAACCAGAAACTGTGCGTTTCTATGACAGCACTATCAATGCCTAAATAATCTGCAGCAGTCAGGTACAGTCACGTGATACAAGTAGAAGCTCTCAGAAAATTCCCAGATTACAGATGATAATTATGAGTTCTACAAGGACATGAATGCTTCTTCCAAATTGGAATCTTGTAATTATGGCAATTACAACATGGGATAAATGCACTTATACGAACCTGGTTTACTGTTAAAAGAGATGATCTTTGAAATACCATCTGGGTGATGTCAAGCTTGTCGTTGACAACTTTTCTGTGAAGAGCAAACATTAAAGTTACAGCGTCTTCATAAGGGGATCTGACTAAGGTTTTATAATAATTGTGCAGTGTGCCAGTCAATAAAGTGATGCTCCTCAGAACAGGTCTCAGTTAACCCACATGACATACAGCTGATCTGGAGTTCTGCTGTGAAGGTGGCATAAGTTTATGTTTTTAGTGCATAAAGTGATTTAAATGTATGTACATGCTGATGTGAACAATAGAATTGTTCCGTTCTTGTATAACTTCCATGTTTGACAAAGAAACAGGGTTTTCAACAGACAGGGCTTAGCTGAAGCCAGGACTAGGCCTTAGTTAAATCAGGATATTTAAATAACTTTTATAAAAATGCCTTAAGAACTTTACTGGTACACCTTGAGTCACGACAATGGCACTGACATATTTTAAGATGTTCCAGTACAAGATATTTTTCAACTGAGACAGCTTGAACATGAATTTGAGTCTGGGACTAGCCTTAAGCCTTGTCTTTGAAACAGGGGGGAATGTTTATATAGCTGTGGCTCCTCTTTTCACAGTTATGAGGGCCATACTTACACTTACAAAGCATCTCTTCCCATTTCTTCTTCCTTCCAAAACAAGACAGTCGTTAAGAGGACTCTGAACCCAGATAGAACAGAAGTATATTCATCTGTTTTTTCTATTTGAACTGTTCTGGGCACATTCTCAACAGCTGGCGCGTGACGTGTCTTCTTCTTCTTCTTTGCTTTACAGCAGATCGCATTCCTGCCACCTATCTCTCAAGTGGACCAGTGGGGGCAGCTGTGGCCTTTCCTGCCACCGATTTGGACTTGTAACCGAAGGTTGCAGATTCGAGTCTCGGGTGCTGGCATGAGTTGTAGGTGGGAGGGAGTGATGAACAGCGCTCTCTTCCACCCTCAATTCCCATGGCTGAAGTGCCCTTGAGCAAGGCACTGAACCCCCAGTTGCTCGCCAGGCGCTGGATATATAGCTGCCCACTGCTCCGGGTGTGTGTTCACTTCTCACTGCTGTGTGTGTGCACTTGGATGGGTTAAATGCAGAGCACCATCCAAAGTGCACACACATAGCAATGAACACACACACGGAGCAGTGGGTATCATTTATGCTGCGGCGCCCGGGGAGCAGTTTGGGGTTCGGTGCCTTGCTCAAGGGCACCTCAGTCGTGGTATTGCCAGCCTGAGACTCCACCCCACAACCTGAGGGTTAAGATTCAAACTCTCTAACCACCAGGGGCCACAACTTCCCTAATGAACAACATATTTATTGTTACAGAACATTATTTTGGGGGGGTGAAATGTTTTGAGTGAAAACAGTGCTCGAGCTACATTTCTGCCAGTTGTTTTTGAATTTGGTTTAATGGTTTAAGGGTGTTTTCACGCATAGTTTATTTGAGTAACACCTCAATAGCTCTCAGACCTGCTAAAGGACCTAGAAATGAAACTTACTCAGACCACATCTTTTTTTTTTAGTTTGATTGAGTCCATTTACATTGTGAAGAGCAAAAGCACTGATGTCAGTTGCTGCTGGTTCCCTTTCTGAGTCACTTTGAAACTGACTGGTTTGTTCATTTAAAATATACTTAATGTAAAACACCTAAGTCTTCAATTTCTTTGGCTACTATGTCACAGTTATGTTTGATGGCAACCTCAAACAGAAGTGGCTTTGTGTTTCTCAAACACTTTTTTGACCTGATGTGGTTTGTAGTCATGAAGGCAGCAGTAGTGTGTAACAATGATCACCAATTTGTTTATTTTGCTTTGTAGTGTGTGTTTGCTAGTGTGGTATAATAGATAAGGATATATATATCTATATATATATATAGAGATATATATTATAATATATAAACTATATTTATATATATAACTGCACACACACACACATACATACACTCTTCTTGCTTTTATATGCTGAAGTGTCTCGAACAATGGTCCCTTTTTATTTCTCACAAAAGGTAATGCAACATGGAGGTGGGCAATGACACACGTACACATAAGAAAAACAAAAAAACCTTAAAAAACAAGGACAAAAAAAAAATAAAGAAAAAAAACAAAAAATATCATATCAGAAAACAAACAAAAAAAAAATAAGAAAAGAAAAAACAAAAAAAAAAAAAAAAAAAGAGACGAAAAAAAGAAAAAAAAAGAAAAATAAAACAAAAACGAAACATAAAAAAACAATAAAAAAGACCGGAACACAAAAGGAAACAAAAAAAAAAAAAAGTTAAAAAGAAAAACAAAAAATACAAAAAAACAAAAACAAAAATATAAACAAACAAAATTAAAAAAAAAAATAAAAAAAAATATCAAAATCACAAAGAAAAATAAACAAAAAAAACAAACAAACAAAAAAAAAAAAAAAAGAAAAAAAACAAAACGAACAAAAAACATTAACAGAAAAAAAAAAAATTTTCACAAAAAAAAAAAAAAACAAAAAAAAAAAAAAAAAACAAAAAAAAACAAAAAAAAAAAAGGCAATAAAAAAAAAAAAAAAAATAAACCACAAACACTAAAAAAAAAAAAAGAAAAATAAACAACATAAAAAAAAAACAACAACAGCACAAAAAAATTGACAAAATAAAAGAAGAAAACAAAAAAAAAAAAAAAAAAACCCAAAAAGAAAAAAAACACCAAAGAAAAAAAAAGGAATAAAAAAAAAAAAAAATAACAAAAGAAAAAAGCACAAAAAAATTAATAAAAAAAAAAAAAAAAAAAAAAACGATAAATTAATAAAAAAAAAAGAAAAAAAAAACAAAAAAAAAAAACAATAAAAAGAATACAAAAAAAACCAAAAAATAACAAAAATACAAAAAAAGCAAAAAAAAAAAAATATCAAAAAACAAAAAAACGAAAAAAACAAAAAAAAATAAAAAAAAAAAAGAAACAAGTCAACAAAAAGACAGTAACAACAAAAACAAACAAAAAAAAAAAAGCAAACACACAAAAAGAAAAAAAAAAAAACACAAAGAAAAGAAAAAACACAAAAAAAAAAACACAAAAATAAAAAAAGAACAAATGAAACAAAAAATAATAACAAAAAAAAAGGAAAAATCATAAAATTAAAAAAAAAATGAACAAAAAAAGGAACAAAAAAAACGAAAAAAAAAACACAAAAAACAACAACACGCAATAACAAGAAAAAAAAAACAAAACAAATAATAGCAAAAAAACCCAACAAAAAAAAAAAACAAAAAACAGAAAAAAAGAAATGAAAACAAATAATTAAAAACAAAAGAAAAAAAAAAAAAAAAACAAAGAAAAACCAAAAAAAGAAAAACAACAACAGCGCAAAAAACAAAATATTATAAAAAAACAAAAACAAGTCAAGAAAAAAAAACAAATAAAAAATTAAACGAACAAACACGGAAGTAGACTGCGGACTTTTACAAGTGGTCATCAGATGCAAATTCCTTTGTTTGTTGTCCTACATACATGTGGTTGGAAGTGTGTTAACCCCCACCACATAATGATAAAATCCACCCAGTGTTTTTTTTACATCCAATTTTAAAATCCCTTTCCTCAAAGCATGCTGCTCTGAGGACTCCTGTCAAATGATGTATTTCTGCACGTCCCTCCCACGATACAGTCTGTGGTAGGACAGAGTATGTTTTTTAAAAAGCTAAAAACGCTGTGCAGTTTTACAAAGCCTTCATTATAATGCACAGTTGTTTATTGTTAACTTGACTGACTATGTCTGATTTATTGAATCATGAGATGTTAGCTGCTGCAAGTTTAATCTTCTGGACCAGTCGAATTCATGAATGAATCACTGGGACATTCTAAAACGCTTAATGTGAAAGTACGTGGCTTATTGCATTAAACCTGTGTTTTAAAAAGATCAAACTCAGTAAACAAATTAATTATTAATAATTCTTTTTATTGACAGGCAGATATGAGCAGATATGAGGTATCGGAGAATGTACCAATTTTAATATATTAATTTAATATAAATAGATAATACTTTATAAAGTTTATCTCAATATTTGACCACAGTGGCTGTGAGACAACTGCACTAAAATAAGAGCATGATGCGCATGCAATTGCACAACAGATTACAGCTATGTCCTTTCAGAATCATCACTGGCCGGTAGAAATAAAGTTTTCTCGATTTCTTCACTTTAAAATAATGAGGAGCAGCATATTTTCCTGTGAAATAAAGGGGAGGAAAAGTCTATGCTATGCAATGTAGTAAAGAAAATTAAAGTTTCATAAAAATTGAAATGGCACACAGCAGACACATTAGCCTATTGCGGTGCCATTTATCAACTGATTATATGTAACAATAATTGTCTTGTCATGCTATTTAAATTAAAACAATAATGATACATCCTTTTCATTTCCTTTCTCATACTCTGATGATATGAAATAATAAAATTTACAAAAATTATTTAATTCATAATTCATTCTTCTATCTGAAGACCTGATCCTCCCACTGTGGATAATCAACCCAGTTCATTTACTTAATGTACTGGGTTGTTAGTCTGTTAGCCTAAAGATCAGTTTAATTTAACAAAACAAACATTTCAGGGACATTGCGTGTTACAGGCTAATGTTATTTTTTTTCTTCTGTGCATTATAATGAAGGCTTAATAAATCTGCACAGTGTTTTTAGCTTTTTAAACAACATACTCCATCCTACAGCAACCACGCACACATTTCCTATCATGTATGTCTATTAAAGACAATCAAACCCATCAGAGTAGGTATGGGGCGGGGCTACACGTGCAGCCCCGCCCCAGATGCAGCCCCGCCTCGATCTGCAGGCTGCAGCCGGGTGCTTCTCTAGACCCGCCCTGAGAGAGCTGTGAGCTGTCCGTCATTGTGTCGACTCCTGTGCAGGGGAAGACAAGAATGTCTCCGATTAAGTGATTGAGGTGTTTTGTTGTTGGATGTAATAATGAACATAGCAGTCGTCATTTACTCCAGAAATCTAAGCCGCTGAAGAAGCAGAGGATTAACGTTTACTTTCGTTTTTGCAGGAAATGCACCGATCCCTGATCTGCCTAAATGCATTTAAGTTCACGCGAATCATTCGTGATCCAGCTTCATATACAGAATAAGTGAGTACAAGGGTTTTTTATGAATCTTTGCAAATCACCTTTCCTAATATATGCTAGTAAGCAAGTTTCTCGGTTGCAGTTTACAGTCTGCTTGTCACCCCCCCAGAAGAGAGAGGCGGGGTCAGCAGAGATCATTAGCATTTAAAGCAACATGGACTTGAACAAAGTGCTGAAAACAGAGCTGATTTTGACAGGGTAAAAAGGGTGTTTTTTACACTACCACTAGGAAATTTTAACCAAAGTAAGACCCTAAAGAATCATATCAACTTGTGGAAAATGGACATCCGATGACCCCTTTAAGTAACAGACACAAATGAGGATAATTGAAACAACAGGAGATGAATGAACTAATCACAACACAGGCAAAACTAGGTCACAGGGAAGAAAGCAAAACACAAATGAGACACAGAACAGACTGACTGTAAATGATTTCTGTTGTTTACACAGTATTATACTGTTGATCTCAACAGTTTCTTGCTGTATAAGCTGTGTACAGTGTGTTACTGTAGATTTGGTTGTTTTCACAGTATTATATTGTATTCTCAACAGCTGAGTACTGTGTACACGGTTGACGGTATGTCACTGTAGATTTTCAATGAATTCTGGGAAATTTTCAATGAATGTAAATAAAAAATACAGCAGTGCAAACTGACCGCGAAAAACAACACACAGAATTTTGCAGGTAAAACTGATATGCCTACATAAAAAAAAAAAAAAATCAGGACTGGGTGCCATGCATTAACACTTAATTTCTGTCAGTGGGAGGTGCAAGAGAATGCATTTGAAAGAGTTTTTCCTGTAACGTCGGAAACATTGTGTCTTCTCTGCGACCTGGAAACATGCTTCATCTGGTGAGTAATAAATATTAATATTTTCATGCATACAGACATTCTAGCTAATTCTAGCTAATAGGTTTAAAGGGTTAGTTCAGCCAAAAGTGAAAATTATGTCATTAATGACTCACCCTCATGTCGTTCCAAACCCGTAAGACCTCCGTTCATCTTCGGAACACAGTTTAAGATATTTTAGATTTAGTCCGAGAGCTTTCTGTCCCTCCATTGAAAATGTATGTACGGTATACTGTCCCTAAGGTTGTGGGTTTGAGTCTTGGGCCGGTGTCCTGACATTTTATCCTACCCGTCAGATTTTCCTACCAGGGTTTACTGCATATGCGCACATCAATATCGCATCCTTTTTCTCACGCTAAACAACAATATTTAATGTATCTGCATTACTGTAAGGGTAGGTTTAGGGTTGGGGTAGATGAAAACTTAATAAAAACGCAATCTAATTGGTAGAAAAAAATATTTATTGTTGGTTTCCTGTAGCTGTATCCCTTCTAGCTACAACCGCAAATATAACACATAATTACTGTATTTGCATTACTGTAAGGCTAGGTTTAGGGTTATGGTAGGTGTAGACGTTAATAAGCCATAACTTTACAGTAGCATTTTTTGTTGTCAAATTGTACTATCCACTGTTTTAGTGGGAGGTATGAAAATCTGACAGGGTAGGACAAATCGACAGAACACTGGCTATAACACGACTGAGGTGTCCTTGAGCAAGCCACCGAACCCCCAACTGCTCCCCGGGCACCGCAGCATAAATGGCTGCCCACTGCTCCGGGTGTGTGTTCATGGCGTGTGTGTGTGTTCACGGTGTGTGTGTGTGTGCACTTTGGATGGGTTTAATGCAGAGCACGAATTCTGAGTATGGGTCACCATACTTGGCTGTATGTCACGTCACTTTTTCAATGGGCTTTTGCATAAATGAATGTTTAGAGCTTATCCCTTATTGTGACATGACTTATTAGAGATGATGCTACATATTGTGATCACAGATCTTTTTTTTTTCTTTTTTTTTTGTATTTACAGGTTTCTTCGAAAATTCAAAATGCAATTCTGAGTTCCAGGTGAGCAGAAAGTTCACCTGGAACCTCCCAGAAAGAAAATTCAAAATGCAATTCTGAGTTCCAGGTGAGCAGAAAGAGCGGGAGGATTGTTGGGAGGAAAACCACAGCCTTAAACCCACAAGTTTCATCTTTCATTAGGGATTTTGCACAATATGACTGGCAGAATCATTAAGATAAGAGTAATAATAGGGGCATGCAATGGAGCCAATATCTATAGTAATCTCAAAATTATTTGTGTCTGAATCTGTATTTAGAAAAATCTTAAAAATGCTGGGAAAGGCCAGAAATAACCAAACGTTTGTGAAAAAATTTGAAATCTGTTTTAAAATGTAATTCTTTTCCCTTCACAGTTTTCATTTGACAAATATGCGTTGTATAACTCACATAATTTGTATATATTTTTTTAATTATAACTGTAACATTTCTTTAAAGTATATGGATATTTTTTTACACAAATGCATCACTTTGCATAAGAAGGCCTTTATTAACCCCCTGCAGTCGTGGATGGAGACACTTTCTTTCAGCTTCATACTCGTTGCTCCCGTTCACTGCCATTATAAAGCTTGGATGCATCAGGATATTTATTAATATATCTCTGACTGTGTTCATCAGAAAAAAGAAAGGCATACACACCTAGGATGGCTTGAGGGTGAGTAAAGCTTGAGGTAATTTTCATGTGTAAGTGAACTAATAATTTAAGGGCCACACTAACAATAAATGCATTGAAAATAATGCATTATAAACATGTTTCTCAACATGCAAGCTTTTATGAAGCAAATCAAGGAGTGAATTGCCCGAAACTGGTATCTGTTGTTGGGCATGATTGAAGTTAAAAAGAAAATAGCAGAAATATATTATTTAATAAATCTTACTGAAAATAGATGATAAATACATTTACAGTGCAGACTGAAAGTTTGTGAACCCCTTGTAGAATCTGTGAAAAATTAACAAAATAAGAGATCATACAAAATTATTTTTTTAATTAGTACTGTCCTGGGTAAGATATTTTATATAAAGGATGTTTACATTAAGTCCACAAGAAAAAAAAAAAAAAAAAAAAAATAGCTAATAAATAAATAAATAATTTATTAAATAAATAATAAATAAATAAATAATTTATTAAATATGACCCCGTTCAAAAGTCTGTGAACCATTGACTCTTAATACTGTGTGTGGTTACCAAGATGATCTACAAATTTTTTTGTTTTGTGATTGCAGTTGTCCACCAAAATGTACATTGTATGTATGTTTACTTTTGAGTTAAAAATATTAATTAAAAAAAAAAAAAAGTACAATTTCAGTCGCTGCGGGGCCCTATGCACAAGCTTTTGCCCATCATTTAAAGGTGTTGATAATGTGAGGTTTTTGATGATTAGTTGTATGTTTGGCCTCAGTGATTGATTTGTGCTTATCATTTCTTGCAGGATTATCAAAAGTGTGACTTTTTCCACGACACCAGCCCTCCTCACCTGGCCTTCATCCTCACCTTCTTTCTTTGTTCAGCTTCTCTCTTTGTTCTACTGTCTAATATGTAAGTTTGTATATTACCTATTCATTTTCGCATTAATTGTTCACTCATTTTAATTATTAATTATAAATTGTTAATTAGTCGTGTTTAAAAACAGATTTTTGTTGCATCATGTCACTGTTATTTTAATTCTTAATTATAAATTGTTCTTTAGTCTTTTTAAAACATATTTTATTGTTGTATTATATGCTATTATTATTACTGGTGTATTGTTCTGTGATTTTTAATGATTAATCATAAATTGTTAGTCTTTTAATTGTTTTGATTTTTATCATGTCATTATTTTTTACTAATGTATTGTTTAAAAATTTTAAATAAAGCCTTTGTGCTCTTAAAGCTTCAATTGTTCTTTTTCCTATTTCCCATCAGCAGCTGAAAGAGCACTTTTACAGGTTTTCTACAAATTCTAAACGTTATACAGTAGCACTATAAAAGAAATTAAAATAACATTTCATAAGTGTATAATACTATACAGTATTATTAAAAATCAACAGTGTAATACTGTACTTTGACATGGTAAAAAAAAATACAGTGAATAGTACAATTTGACGACAGCAATTTTACTGTTGAATGAATGACAGCAACTACTGGATAATTGTTACCAGTAAGTTAATGTTAATTTGACGACCAATTTTATTACAGTATAAAGGCAAGGAGAGTTTATTTATAAAATATATTTCATAGCCTACACAATGGTAATTCAAAGTGCTTTACATAAGATAATAATTAAAATTAAAATAATCTTAAAAATAATCACTACAATAAAAGCAAATAATATATAGTTTTAAATTATTTAAAATTAATTAAAACAGTTAAGAATTAAAAAAAAAAACGAGGATACATATATAATACAGTTCAATCATAGGGACATAGCACAGAGCTCATTCAGTAAATGAACAGCTGGACAGATGTGTTTTGAGTCTGGATGTAAATGTGGCTACTGTTTTAGCTCATCTGATCTCTTCTTGTTTGGAGTGAACCCTTGCTATTTCTACTGACTTGATCCTGATGATCTGAGGTCAGTTAGGCTTATATTCAGTGAGCATATCTGCAGTGTATTAAGGTCGTCGGCCATTGAGTGATTTATAAACGAGTAATAATACTTTAAAATCAATCCTAAATGTCACTGGAAGCATAAAGACCAGAGGACTGGTGTCAGATTTTCTGGTTCTAGTCAGAATCTGGATGAGCTGCAGCTGTCTAATGGTCTTCTTGGGAAGACCGGTCAGGAGTTAATTACAATAGTCCACCCTGCTGCTGATAAATCATGAACGAGTTTCTCTAAGTCTTGACTAGAAACAAAACATTTCTTGCAATGTTTTTGAGATGATAGTATGCTGATTTAGTTTTTGCTTTGACACGACGACTGAAACTAAGATCTGACTCCAGAATCACATCAAGATTCTTGCCTTGATTTCTTGTTGTTTGGTTCTTGAGTTAAGATATGCATTCACCTTGAGAACTTCATCTTTGTTTCCAAATGCAATGACTTCAGGTTTCTCTTTGATTCACTAACTGGCATATCTAACTGTTAATTTCATCAGTGCATTGATGCTTAGACTTATGCTCTCATATAGTCACATAATAACCTCTCCCTTCTGACTTGAACCATTTGAGGACCATCCCAGAAAACCCTCCAGTCTCTCTAGAAGTACATTATGATGGACAGAGTCAAACACACAGAGCCGATCCTATACACAAAGATCACATGTTGTGTAGGGCCCCGAAACACCAGGAGGCCCCTTCCTCTCAAAGATGATTTAATTTCAGTTTTGTTTTTGGTCAGTGGTTATGAAATCATGAATGTCGTATACAGTCTCCTGTGTTCTTGCTCGATACTAAAAAATGAGTTCAAAGCACTGAGCTGCAGTTTCTCAAGCTCTTTCCGTGAGCGCGATTCAAGACGGAGTGAAACACGGACAAATATAGGCTACTCTGAGTCAAAATGTCTGTCTTGGTGAGTTTTCACTAAACACAGTCAGTTATGTCTTAAACATTAACATTTTATAAAGTAATTGAAAGCTAGTCAGTATATTAGATCTGTGACAGCATCCTGCTGTATAAACCTGACGCTGTCTGTCATCATCTGTTAATCAAACAACTAAAGAAAAGAAGAGAATTAATCACTGCTCTTCACTTAATATTGTTCATAACTTTATGAATTAATTTGTTTAATTTATATGGTGAACTCTATGCAGTGATGTATTTGTACATTTGATTACTTTAATCAATTTCTGTATAATAGGCTATTATAGGCTAAATTGTTTATTTTATTATTTCTGCTCTGAAAGAAAAGGAGTTTGGGAGCGAGGGCTCCAGAAGTCTAGGATCGCTCTGTAAACACAGCCCTGAGATTGAGTTTACCAGCACTGATATTTTGTCAGAATCAGTATTTAATTGAATATCATTGATTATCTTCATGAGCGCTGTCTCTGTGCTGTGATGCGGTCAGAAACCAGATAGAAAATTGCTCAGGGTTCATTTATAAAGAAAACACTTAAAGAGACAGAACTTGACTGTGTGACGTCACATTGGTTGATGAGAATATGGTCATGTGTTGTATGTTGTGGTTGAAAGTGCTTCTCTGGGCAGCAGTGAATCCATCAGTGAATCGACTCTCGTATCGTTCATGAGTCCTGTGACGTCATTGTGTGTGTTGATGTTAAATGATTGGAGAATCTCCACCATCAGTCTCTCATGATGAGCTTCAAAACACAGAAAAACACTTTCAGTTCAAACTCTAGACGTGTTTCAGTGATCTGCATTGTGTTGAATGAATGGAAATGCTTCATATCTGTTTCTTCTGTTTTTAGTGCTGATGTCCTTCATCCACGCTGGACTCACTCAAGGTACTGTGCTGTACTGCAGTATTTGATTTATTAAACAAATGTGAATTGTGTTGTAGTACTTTATTTGTCTACATGGATCATATGAGGATCCCACATTTGTCTCTTTGCTGATTATTTATGTCTATATTTTGCTGTTATTCACCTTCTCTCAGAATCATTTGTCTGTGCAGTTCCTCATGCTGCCAAAACACTGATATAAAAAAAATAGGTTAAAATGTTAGTTTGTTGTAAAAATGTACACTAATTAATGACTGTGTGTAATTAAGGCTAATGTGAAGTTCAGGGTCATTTTAGATTTCAAATGATGGGTGGATAAATAAATAAATAAATAAATAAATAAATAAATAAATAAATAAATAAACAAATAAATAAAGTTCCCTTCTGTCACAGTCTCAACAGGACTGACATCGTAACACATCCACAACAGAGTAATATTGTGACATAATTGCAAAAATTGTACTTTAGTACAATTGAAATAAATAAATGAATAAAAAATAAACTTTGACAAAGATTAATTTTGTTTTTCTTATTATAAAAATGATTTTTAATAAAGTCTCAACATAAAGTTAAAAGAGTCATGGAGGGATCATTGCAGTCATCTAGTGGCTATAGTTGAAATTTCATGTTATTTTATTTTATGGCAGCAATCTACCACTAAACCAACACAGACTCATTGTCCATGTTATCTCCATGAATGAAAGATAGAATGTACATCAAAAGATAAATAAAAAATAAAATAAAATAAAATAAAATAAAATAAAAGAAATAAATAAACCTATTCAAAAATATATTCTATTTATGCAAAATGAAATACCAAAAAACATTCAAAACTGCACAGCTGTAGTATATATATATATATATATATATGATGACTGATATTACAGAAAACAAAATAAATGTGGGCTGTGGGGAGACACCAAAACCTATTAAGTGTACATCGTAGACCTCATAGTAAGATTTAGCACTGTTGCACCGTTACAAATATACGGGTTCTTCTCAATAAACTAAAATCTCAATAAATTAGAATAAAGTTCATTTATTTCAGTAATTCAACTCAAATTGTGAAACTCGTGTATTAAATAAATTTAATGCATACAGACTGAAGTACTTTAAGTCTTTGGTTCTTTTAATTGTAATGATTTTGGCTCACATTTAACAAAAACCCACCAATTCAACAAATTAGAATACTTCATAAAGACCAATAAAAAAAAAAAAATAAAAAAAACTTTTTAGTGAATTGTTGGCCTTCTGGAAAGTATGTTGGAAAGTATACATGAGCTCAATACTTGGTAAGGGCTCCTTTTTCTTTAATTACTGCCTCAATTCGGCGTGGCATGGAGGTGATCAGTTTGTGGCACTGCTGAGGGGGTATGGAGGTTTCTTTGACAGTGGCCTTCAGCTCATCTGCATTTTTTGGTCTCTTGTTTCTCATTTTCCTCTTAGATTATGCTTATATATATAAGCTTTAAATAATACTTTAAAAAGAAATAAGTCAAATCATAAATAGAAACTCTTTCATTATGTAATACATGCATTTCTCTCTAAAGGCACAACCAATGAGGAGATGACGAGTCATTTTTTCCATCACGATAATCGATGTATGTCTTAAATATTAAAATAAGGAAAAGCCTAAAACAAGCCCGATTATGATTTGCGTTTTATTTTATAATTCTGTACAATTAAAAAAAATAAAACAAATTGTAATGGCCTATATGTAAAACTGTGTCCTATAATTGTATAGCTGCTAATATTTTCAGATTTTTATTTTGCTTTGTTCTGAATACCTAAAAATTTAAAGGATTTGCTGCAACGCAATTTTGTCTGATATGTGAATTATTTATTAGCCATTTATTTTTTATTTATTTTTTATCCATGCAGCAAATGCTGTACAAACAGCTTTAAAAATTACTTTATTGCATTCCAGATGCCTTTTAAGTACTTTTCACTTTAATTTTAAGGGCAATTTGAATGTAAAACACTGTCATGAATAAGTTTTTCAGTTCAACTTTCTGAAGTAGCCGAGCCAGTGGGCAGCGTGAGTGCAGGAGTCTGAAAAAGTTTGGATATTTTTATTTCGTAGCTACTTCATCTTTAAGTTTTTCAAGAGCAATCGGCGATGCGATCACACATTTCTCAAGATCCTCTTCAGCTGTCACAAGCCGAGGGTGAATCTAAAGGATTGCGTGCTTAAACTGAACACTGCATCACATGCCGCACTCAAGGCCATGGCTTCAACTCACCTGTTCAGTTCAGACAGAAATGACACACTCAAGACCACGCTTCAAATTGCCTGTCCAGTTCAGTCCACCACGTTTTTATTAGCGGGTTATAAACAAAACAATGAATATTTGTTAACTTGCTAAAGTGGGAAAATGAATAATTGGGTTCTCTCGTGTATATGGGGCTTAAATAATTCATTTAGCCCAAAACGTACTTAGAACACTATGACAAGGTAAGGTTTAATTTATTATATTATATATATTTATTTATTACATTTTATATTATCCTCACACACACGGATCGGCATTTTCTATAATGTCTAAATTCTAAATCAAAATACATATCTGATATGACTCAATATATAATTAGCATCAAACAAACAATATAATGCTTATTCTCAAGTATTAAAGATTAAACGAAAAAAAAAAAAAAAATATGAATGCACAGCCATCAATTAGGTGGCGATATGCACTAAGCATGTAAACAACTAATGAATAAAAGAAACAGAAAGAAACAGCTTGGCGCGCTTTTTCTTAGCGTCCGTTTCCATAGTGACTCGTCGATTCGTCGCTCTGTTGAGAATGTCTTGAGTCTTAATCAGGAACATACTCTCAGTTAAATGAACTTACTCAGATATCAGGGCTGTTATTGGTCCCTACACGATCAGATCTCTTTGTTGGCTGCTGAAGTGCCGTCAAAAGGTTTAATATTAATTCAAATTGTGGGCGTACTCAGTAACGAACTATAACGAAGTAGATTTTGCTCAATTTGTACTTAAGTAGCCTACAAGTAAAAGTACAGTTTTAAAAATATACTCAAAAAAGTACGAGCAGCCTACCCGAAAAAACCTACTTAATTACAGTAACGTGAGTAGTTTGTAATTCGTTACCTCCACCACTGAGTTTGGTATAGTCATGTCATGGTTTCTCATGTACACTTAGCTAGATTATATTACAATAAACCACCCACCAAAATTTAGGTTGGTTGAACAACAACCAGTTGACGTGAACAGAATTTCCCTTTTGGCCTTTACAGTCTAAGTACAGTTGTGGGGGAGAAGGGACAAATATGAAGGAAGAATATGTGAGAAAGAAGCTTTCCTGCATCTTCTCTCAGTGAGATGTGGAAACAGATGTTAATTCACTCTGTTTGTATTGTTCATATCTCAGGAGATCAAAGTGTCTGAGGTTCTTCCAACCTTACAGATTGCATATTTATAAATATGTAACCCTTATGTGTCTGAATTATTCTAATTTGTTTATGTTTGCCGAGATTTGATAACCACAAAAATGGAAACGTCCCTCAGTGTTCAGTCAAAGTGAGTTCTGCAGATGTTTCTGTCAGTGGTGTGGTCTGTAGATGTACTGTAATGGAAGTGACAGCATTTTGTTGGTTGTTTCTGTATCCACCTTTTTTTGCAATGCGAAAGTAGGTATGATGACGTACTTCCTTATAATATGTTAAACTTCCGTTTCACTAGCCGTTACACTGCATCACTGTACACTCACAGATAAACCGAAGCCGGCTCTGACTGTAAAACCCCAGAGTTCAGTGTTCACTGGAGACAGAGTTACTCTGAGCTGTGATGTGGGACAGTTAACTGGATGGACAATTCTCTGGAGAAAAGACTCAAACCCTGAATCCACGGGTGATGAAACTAAAAAAATCGAGTCTGTGAGCGTCTCTGATGAAGGAAATTACTGGTGCAGAGCACAACAAGGAAACTACTACAGCGAGTTCAGTACTGCAGTTACGATTACAGTAAAAGGTCAAGAGCTCTCTTACTTTCTATACTTTCTATCTATATTTTTTTAATGGAAGAGAATGTGTTGTCAGTTAAACAATGTCAATTAAAATAATAATAATAATAATAATAATAATAATTTAGGCTGCACAGATCATCTGAAATATTTTCAGACGTGTGAAGTGTGTTTTTTGCTCGTTTCACAGTGAGACCCAAACCTGTAGTTGATGTTGATCCTGAAAGACGTGTGTTCAGAGGAGAGACGGTCACTCTCACATGTCACATACAGCAGACAGGAGTCTGGCAGTACAGCTGGTATAAAGACAGAAAACAAGATTATATCATAGGACGAGACCAGAACTATAAAATCTCATCTGTGGATCCGTCTCATAGTGGTGTGTACAGCTGTAGAGGAACTCAGACACAAGCACCAACACACACACAGATGAGTGACGGAGTTACACTGACAGTATCAGGTGAGAGCTTCAGTCTCAACATTGAGTCTTAATGTCCAGAATATGTTTTTCAAATAGATGTACAGTATTATAAGCATGCAGACAGAGAAATGTAAAAAGTGATCTAGTTTTAGTAGTAAATGAGTTGTGTGCTACATAGAAAATAGATGTTTTGTCGTCATTAATGATCACACAACTGCTTACTCTTTTACTAATACTTTCAAACTTATGATGTGTGATATATTTTTAGAAGTGTTTTACGAGAAATGTAGGTTCAAGGCTGAAAAACTCATATTTACTTCAGCGTTTAAAATGATTACCACTTGCATCTGATCTATTCATTTTTGGCATTCATCTGCAAACTGAAATGTGATTGGTTTGACCTTTTTTACAAATAATTGACAATCTATAGCCAGCAATGACAAAGTGACAGAACCAAAGCCTTAGGCCGGGTTCACACCGCAAGCGGCAGCAGAGCAGAAGCAGCGCGTATTTTTTTCGGTGCCTATGTTAACAGATGAGAGCGTTCACACCGCACGCAGAGGCTGCGCGGCAGAGCGTTGCAGGAGCAGAGCAGAGCAGCAGTGCCGCGATCGTTTCGGCGCTGGGTCTATTTTTGCTGCACTGCTGATGCTCAGTTTTAAAGTGAAAGTACACCTTTGATGGACAAAATAAATATGATTTCACACACAAAAGTGCTCTAAATGCACAAAATAAGCACATCTAAGATGTTTTTAACAAGAACTGGAGTATGTTAGGAAAGAAAATTAATATTAAAAATATGTATAGAAGATAAAGTGACAATGATCATGGGCAAAATACACATGTACTGACACGAAAAAGTAATTTTCCCCAAAATTTGCATTAATGATATCTACTGTGTTTTTAGCAAATGACATTAAAAATGTATATGATTTAAATTCAGATATTCTGTGTATCAACATATAAAAAGAGTTTTTTTATGGAGGTAAGAGCTAATATAATAAATATAATTCGGATATATATATATATATATATATATATATATTAAAAATATAAATAATAAATATTTGTATTATTATTATTATTATTATTATTATTATTATTATTATTATTATTATTATATGTTTAAAATTGTCAAAGTACTTACAGTTCTAGGTTCATCGCAACCTCAAAAGCCTGCCACTTTCCTCTAATACATTGGAATGTTCAGCAGAAAACATGTGTTGGCTACATAAAACCAATGTGTGAAATTGTAGAATTATTGTTCTCTTCAAGAAAAAACAAAACAAAATTGATTCAACTGGAACCAGTTGACAGTACTCTGTCCAAAATCCGCTGTTCAGTTGCGCGCTGCCTCCGCTGCCGGTGTGAAAGCAAAACAGCCGCGCGCTGCTTCCGCTCTGCCTACCTGCTGCTAACGCGCTGCTTCTGCTCTGCTGCAGCTTGCGGTGTGAACCCGGCCTTAGACCTGAGACTTTAAGATTATTCTTCGTAACCTTGTAAGCACTGGGATTTCCATCTAGAAATAAAAATAAACAATATTTGTATGTGCAAAACAAAATATATAAACACAAATTAAAAATAAATATATGAGAAGTGAAGACAGAAGACTATAATTGTCATGTTTATGTTCTGTGTTTCTGTTCGCCCTGCCTTGACCTAGTTTTCCTGTGTTGCTTGATTAGTTCATTAGTTTCACCTGTGTTCAACAATCATCATATTAGTCCATCGATTGGTTTAGAATTCATAGCCCTGCCTTTCCTCAGTCTCTTTGTCCTGTCTCTGTCGTGTTAAGTGGTTGTTTTTCTCCTGTTCTCTCATAAAAATTTATTAAAGACTCTGTTTGTTTGATTATCTGTCTCTTTTGAGCTCCTTTCCCCAGCAACCCTTGACAATAATATGATCAATAAGTATAACACCTATAAGTGAACTCAACACTGCATCACTGTACACTCACAGATAAACCGAAGCCGGCTCTGACTGTAAACCCCCAGAGTTCAGTGTTCACTGGAGACAGAGTTACTCTGAGCTGTGATGTGGGACAGTTAACTGGATGGACAATTCTCTGGAGCAAAGACTCAAACCCTGAATCCACGGGTGATGAAACTAAAACACTCGAGTCTGTGAGCGTCTCTGATGAAGGAGAGTACAGGTGCAGAGCACAACGAGGAAACTACTACAGCGAGTTCAGTAATACAGTTAAGATTACAGTAAAAGGTCAGAGCTATTTTACTTTCTATACTTTTTTAATGGAAGATAACTTGATGCATTTGTTATAAAACATGATAATTACTATCATACATTAACAATGTGTTGTCAGTTAAACTAAATGTCAAATAAAATAATAATGATAATAATAATAATTTAGGCACCACAGATCATCTGAAATATTTTCAGACGTGTGAAGTGTGTTTTTGCTCATTTCACAGTGAGACCCAAACCTGTAGTTGATGTTGATCCTGATAGACGTGTGTTCAGAGGAGAGACGGTCACTCTCACATGTCACATACAGCAGACAGGAGTCTGGCAGTACAGCTGGTATAAAGACCACAAACAAGATTATATCATAGGACGAGACCAGAACTATAAAATCTCATCTGTGGATTGGTCTCATAGTGGTGTGTACAGCTGTAGAGGAACTCAGACACAAGCACCAACACACACACAGATGAGTGACGGAGTTACACTGACAGTATCAGGTGAGGCTGTTCATTTTTCATTACATCATCTCAAAACAAACAGATTGAGTTGATAACCAGGTACATCTGATCTCAGTTTGACTCCTCTTTCATGCTCACAGTCAGATTATGTTATTATGATCTAGAAATCTTTTCTAACAATTCTTTACTCTCACTTTTAATCAGTTGAGCACATCCTTGCTGAGTAAATGTGTTAATTTATATATATATATATATATATATATATATATATCTATATATATATATATATAACAAAATCTTACTGATCCCAGATGTTTGAACAGCAGTGTATGTTTGTAGCTCAGATCTTTTCTTACGCTCCTCTGTATGAGCCACATCTGTCTGTTTTATAAGACGACTGAATCAATTCACTTTTAGTCGTGATTAGTGTTGTTTTTGGCGGCCTGTTTTAATTTAAATTTTAGTCTAGTCTTTGTGTGAAGTTGTCATTTCAGTTTTTATTAGTTTTAGTCACATTCATACTCTTTTTAGTCTAGTTTTAGTCGATGAAAACTGATGACTTTTTAGCAATGCCATTCAATTTAACCCAGTCAATATAATAAAAGTACCTAGTAGTATAGACGAAACCAACATTTTCTTTTAGCCAAACCCATTTCTAACAAGGTTATCTTATTATATTATTGTTACCTTATAGACACATCCATTCCAGACACGGAAGACTCTCTGATTTGAATTTACAATTATTTTACCAACCAAACATGTTAGAAGTACACATACATAAATTTAAATAAAATAAATAAAAACAATAAATAAAATAAAATCTGCAAATTTTTCTCTCAAAGACAAACCCCGGCTGGCCGGCCATCGGTCCCTTTCTCTGTGTCAAGGCTGATTTATATGCGACGCGTCCACAAGTTCGCTTGGGTGAGTGCGGAAAATATGACATCATCGCGGTGTTGCTGGATGTTCGCTTTGAGTACGCGCTAACTAATTTCTTGTGGCAGAGTTCACAGCATTTTTTTTTAACTTTCCGCATAGTTTCGCATCCGAACATGCACGAGTTCAGGGCGATTCTAGCCGAACATGCACGAGTTCAGGGCGATTCTAGCCGAGCACAAACGATTTCAGGGTGATTCTAGCCGAACATGCACGAGTTCAGGGCGATTCTAGCCGAGCACAAACGAGTTCAGGGCGATTCTAGCCGAACACGCACGAGTTCAGGGCGATTCTAGCCGAGCACAAACGAGTTCAGGGCGATTCTAGCCGAACACGCACGAGTTGCACGAGGCGATTCTAGCCGAACCAACGCACGAGTTCTGGGCGATTCTAGCCGAACACGCGCACGAGTTCAGGGCGATTCTAGACGAACACGCACGAGTTCAGGGCGATTCTAGACGAACACGCACGAGTTCAGGGCGATTCTAGACGAACACGCACGAGTTCAGGGCGATTATAGACGAACACGCACGAGTTCAGGGCGATTCTAGACGAACACGCACGAGTTCAGGGCGATTATAGCCGAACACGCACGAGTTCAGGGCGATTCGAGCCGAACATGCACATCTGTGTTGCCATTTGTGTGAAACAAAAGCAGTTTAATATGAAGTTCAAACTCCATAAGGTGAAGGGGAATTTTTTATTTTTTTTGCAGAGTTTGTCCAAGGCTTCTTATTTGAAGTACGTTTTATTTTTTGTATAGTATAAAATAGAATTAGAATTCATTTAGATATTAATTATACACTATTTGCTTAAAGTTGTCTTGTGTTTGATGTGTAATACAGCCAATAGTTTAAGATTGTTTTAAGTTTGTACATAAAGAAATAATTAATTCATCAACTCATTCATTCAGACTTGTACTGGCAAATGACTTCTTCTCACCGGTGATTCCCGACGGTTTTAGAGGACAATTACTCCTCGTCGCTCCCCTGTCGTTTCAAAGAATAGTACAACAGCGAACGTGACAAGTATAAAAGCCTCGTCCGTTTGGGAAGGAGTGCTCGCAGTCAGTGGAACCAGGTGAAATTATAAATCCTGCTTAACTTTTTTGTTGTCATCTTCTTCATAATGCCGCAAGGTAGTGACGTCGATCGCGCGTCTGTGCAGTGTGACCTGATGCAGCCCTGAAGTGAGACGCAGGAAACAGAAATACTGCAAAATAATAATAATAACGCAACTAAACGGAGACAAAATAATGTTATAACACATTTTGTGCCGGTTTCGTCTCGTTTTCGTCAACGAAAATGAAGAGACATTTTTTAGCATAGTTTTTATTTGTAAAAACCACATTTAGTCTCGTTTTTTTATTCATCAACTACTTATTGCATTATACATTTAATTATAGTCATCGTCACATTGACCAGTGCATTTACACCTGCGCTTCTCGTCTGCGTCGAGTCCCCGTCACGTGATAAAGGTTCGTTAACGATGATGTTTAATCATAATATTCATTGACGAAAGCAACACTATGATTCTGTTCAGATGCAGAAGTGTGTCAGATGTTTCTTTACAGGACAGATGCTGTGCAGTGATCAGTGATTGTTTTAGAGCTGAATGCAGTTTATTATTACACACACATCATTTACTCTGCCTCATGTGCTTCCAAACAACCCAGAAGACTTTGGGTAGTCTTTAAAAAACACAGATTAAGAAAACCTAAATAAAACCTGAGAGCTTTCTGTTCCTCCATTAAAAGTCCAGGAAACCAAAACTCAGAAGATCCAAAAAGCATGTGAATATGTGAATAAAAGCTTAAATTACAATCTGTTTATCATATAAAGTGATCATATCTCTTCTCAAGACTTGGATTAAACTGCTAGATTCATATGGATTTGTTTTATAACACCTTCATGATATTTTGTCATATGATTGTCACTCTGCACTGCAAACTCACGTCTTGTGTGTTTTGAGTCAAATTTTGTTTCTTCTCAGATTTACCCAGATCTACACTGACTGTGACTCCAGACAGTCCTGTATTCACTGGAGAGAGAGTCACTCTGAAGTGTGTGATAAGGTCTCACAGTGACTGGAGATATGAGTGGTATAAAGACAGTGTAATGTTACAGACGTCTGATCGTTACACTGTAAACAGAGACACTCTCACTATCAGAGGAGTAATTACATCTGATCAGGGTCAGTACTGGTGTAGAGGACGGAGAGATGAGAGACCAAACTCATCACAATCAATCTCTGTTTATCTGTCAGTGAAGGGTGAGTTGAATATTATTGTCCTCCTGAACTCACTTTATTATTTGAACAGTGTTGGGAAGGTTAGTTTGGAAATTTAACAGGTTACAGATTGCAAGTTACTCTATTTAAAATGTAATAAGTAATGTAACTATTTCAATTACTTTATTAAGGTAATGTAACTGATTACATTTGATAACTTTTTGATTACTTTTGTAAATTTCTAACAAATGCTTTCAGCTGTTGATTATTTTGAATCATTTAAAGCAGGCAGGGTTAACCTTACAGTAGCAGTCACTAACTACTGACAGACTTTCAAAACCCTTCATCACTGGAATTAAGATAAGAGGTTAAATACAGATTTTAATTCATAATAATAAGATATAGTTTAATAGCTATGATACGGTTTTTGAAATCAAATATTTGCATAGCTATGACAGGAAACACTGGCATCTAACAATGCCTTTGACACAAACAGTTAATTTAAAAAAATAAAGCATATACATAAACCCAAATAGGAAATAAAACATTTATCAAATAAGCGTGTGTGCTATTCTGTGTCCTATACTCCTGAAACATTGGTGTCTCATATTTTATTGCGGTCAGTGCAGTTTGGGAAAGAAATCAATCAAATCTGTATGTGTGTGATCATATTCAGATATGTTGTAACCCCTTTGGAATCGTTAAACATTTGCATAAGTAACTGTCATTTTAATTAACACATTTTTTTTTTGCCTTCAGTAACTGTAAACAGATTACAGTTACATTTATTTTGTAATTAAATTATGTAATTATATGTAACTAGTTACTCCCCAACACTGTTCATGTATGATCTTTAAATCCCAGCGCACACTGTGCGATTTTGGCCACGATTTGGTCGTCTGAGACCAATTTTAAAAATCCTAAAAGATTCCTAATCCTAATCTAAAATCTATAGTCTTTGATTGTTGGTTTGACATGTTTACCGACAGGCAATTATTAGCTGTTGCCCCCGGCTCACGGACCCCACACAAACACGCTACTGTATGTTTAACACCATTAAGTGAAAGATTAATAAAAAAAAATTATAAAAACAACACACATTCATTGTCAAGTCACAAGTCTCATGACAGTTTGAGATTATCTGATGTTGAATCGCATTAAACCTGCAGTGAATCAGACGAAAGAGAGACCATCACTCTCCTCTTTAACATCAGTGTCACACAAATACAGGAACTCAGATGATCAGATTATGTTTTTGTCTAGTTCACCCAGGTAAGGTGAAAAGAGCACTCCGTCTTCTTTTCTTACGCTCAGATTTCACCCAGATCTACACTGACTGTGACTCCAGACAGTCCTGTATTCACTGGAGAGAGAGTCAACCTGAAGTGTGTGATTGAGTCTCACAGTAACTGGAGACGGAGAAATTACCAAACATATGGCTGGAGATCTGACTGGACATATTACCAGACACCTGAGTGGAGATATGAGTGGTATACAGACAGTGTAATGTTACAGTCGTCTGATCGTTACACTGTAAACAGAAACACTCTCACTATCAGAGGAGTAATTACATCTGATCAGGGTCAGTATGGTGTAGAGGACAGAGAGAGATGTAGAGACCATCATCCTCACAGGAAGAGTAACCACAAATAAATCTCATTATTATGGTGAGTAAAACAACAACAAACACTTACATCTGCATTTAATCATTAAGCAGGCACATCCAAACTGACTTACAAATGAGGACGATAGGAGCAAACAAACCAACAAAAGAGCAACAATATGAACGTGCTAAGACCAGTCAAGTTAGACTAACACAGTACACGTAGCAATGTTGTGTTTTGTTTTCTTTTAAATAAATAAAAATAATAAAAAGTATATGCACCTTTTTCCTGACGTAAAAATGGGCGCCGTCATTTGTAAATTCTATGGGTCTAGCTTCCGGTCTCATTTGCGTCCAGCTATTTTTAAAACAGTTCGTTTTGCTGCTTGATATTGACAATTGATGTGTCCTATCATATTAATTTTAATCTGTTATCTTAATTAACAACACACTGGTTTGTACTGCAAACAGTTTTACCGTTTACTACACGTTGCTATTCTCCTCGGTATTTACCTCTAGCAGCTAATGAACCGGAAGTCTCACCCATAGGCTTACTTCCGTGTTGAGGAAAAAGGTGGATAGAAGTGGAATAGAGAGAGCTAATGTTTATATAGAAAACAAGTAGATAGTGAATTTGCTACAAAGTAGTTTCTATTCTATTTCATCAGAAAAATACCTGCATCTTATTCAAAAACATCCTGCAGTCCCTGTAACCATGTGCTTTATGCACCAATAAAGTATCTTCAGCATCTGAGTGTGTTCTTGTTCTCCTGCAGATCTGAAGCCAAAGCCTGAACTCACATCAGATCCTGCAGGAGCTGCACTGACAGGTTCACACAGTTGACTTATTTGAGCTGTAACATGAATCCCAGCCACTGGATGGGACTTTTACTGGTACAAACACACACTGAACTCTGTAGACAAAGACACAAAACAAACTCCTACAGAGTGAAGATTGATTCAGTGTCTGATGGAGGCCAGTACTGGGTAGAGCTGGAAGCGAGTTGGAAGAGGTCTACTACACACAATACAGTGATGCACTGTGGGTAAATGTTACAGGTGAGAGAGAACATAGTATCTGACACAACATACAGATCAGAGACAATATCTACAGAACTTCTAAAACTGTATCTAAAATAAATGCAATAATCTGTGTTTGTGCAGAGTTTCCTAAAGCTGTGGTGACGGTTCGACCTGATGAACGAGTGTTCAGAGGAGAAACGTCGCTCTCAGATGTGATATAAAGTGGGGAGGAGACACTGAGTGGACGTACAGATGGGAAACACAGGGAACAAACAACCAAAATAACTCAGAGTCTCAAGAAACACAAGAGCTGAACATCAGCAGTGTTAAAGACTTTCACAGCCGGTAAATACAGCTGTAGAGGACAGATGGGAACACAACGCTCTCAGCGCAGTGATGCTGTTACAACTGACTGTATCAGGTGAGTTGTGTGTGGTGTTCATTATCATCAGTGTGAACAGCTTCTCTCTCTATAAACACTCTCATGTTGTGTTCAGCTGAAGCTCAGGCAGCAGTGCGAGTGTCTCCACAGCCGTGGCTGACTGAAGGAGGACTCAGTGACTCTGATCTGTGAGGTTACAGGCTCCTCTACAGGGCTGGACGTTCAGCTGGTTCAGAGATGATGATCGTCTGTCAGGACAGCCGCAGAGGAGCTGGAGGCTCTTACACTCTCAGTCCTGCTGCTCTACAGCACACAGGAGTTTATACTGCAGAGCAGGAGAGAGGACGACCGACCTATTACACAAAGAACAGCAGCACACAGACACTGTGGATCACTGGTGAGTCTGTGTCACAGCATTTATGATTGTGTTCATCTGTATTTGTGTTTCAGTACAGTCTCTGACACAAGGTGTGCAAAAACATCAGAAACACTTCCCTCTATTTCTCAGTCTAGATCAGATCAAAAACACTGTCAAATACACACTCATAATATATGCATGATATAACCCTTCTTATTTTAAAATTTAGAGCTCAATTTCAACTTAATTTTACTTAATTACAGATTTTATTACACAACACGTGTGCTGTTGATTCTGAGCGGGGTTTTCTTCTTCTCAGGTCAGTGGTCGCAGGTCTCTCTGGTGGTCAGTCCCAGCAGAAGTCAACACTTCTCGTCTGACTCTCTCTCTCTGAGCTGTGAGGATCAGAGGACTCTCTGCTGGATGGACCGTGAGAAGATACACAGACAGAAACACAGAAGATTGTTCAAAACAAACAGGATCTACATGTCAAATCGTCTCTCTCAGCACATCTGACTCTGGAGTTTACTGGTGTCAGTCTGAATCTGGAGAGAAACGTCATCCTCTCAACATCACTGTTCACGGTGAGTCCTGTTTCTAATCACAACAGCTACACACTTTCTAATCTCCTAATTACAAAGTTTACACACTTTTTCCTCTAATTGTTTTCTGTACAGCCGATCATAGACTGACACTGCTATACAACTATGTGATGAGTTTCATCTATTATAGTGAGGTTAAACCTGTCCACATTCATCTGACAGTCTCTTGTTATTTAAATGTACAGTTTTTGGCCGGATGAATTTGTACGATCTCATTTGTATATTTTTTTAAAATGTTTTTACACCGGTGGTTAGGGTTAGGGATGGACCTTTGTGCTTGGGTTGGACTAGTCCATAAAGCACAGGAAGTATTAAGTAAAATTCAGTTCATAAGATTTCATAACATTTTTAGCTATGTATTTTGATATATTTTTACCATTAGCAGTAAACACACATTTTTTGTGTGTTGTGTAGATGGTGAAGTGATTCTGGAGAGTTCTGTTGATCCTGTGATTGAGGGACATACTCTGACTCTACACTGTTTACATCGATCTACAAACTCCTCGATCCTCAGAGCTGATTTCTATAAAGACGGATCCCTCGTCCAGAATCAGACGACAGGAGAGATGAGCATCACGACTGTCTCAAAGTCACATGAGGGTTTCTACTACTGTAAAACAGAGAGAGGAGAGTCACTGCACAGCTGGATCTCAGTCAGAGGTGAGTCTGGGAATAACGAGTGATTTTATGTACCTTTATAATAATATCATACAGTATGTGACTCACGATCAGATCTGCATGTGTGTGTTCTCCTGTCTCACAGCTTCATCTTCTCTTCTGGTCACTGCTGTGGTTGTGGGATCGAGTGTTTGCTTGTTGATCTTCATCTCACTGCTGCTGCTGGTGGAGATACAAGAAGAACAAAGGTGTGGAGCAGTTCATGACATGATTAATACAACTGAACCAGAAACACATGAAAGAGATACAGTTTTATGAATAAAGGCTCATGAGGAGATCTAAATATCAGCATAAAGAGTCAGTGTAATCACTGCAGATACTCTTGAGTGACCATAAGTGCTCTCTGTTTCTATTATAGATCAGCAGCGTAACATTAACCAGACATCAGTCCCAAATCAATCTGCAGAATCTCAACCAGAAAACTCTCCTCTACAGTCTGGTCAGCCTCACTAACTAATTACATAGGGATAGTTATGTGTGTGTGTGTGTGTGTGTGTGTGTGTGTGTGTGTGTGTGTGTGTGTGTGTGTGTGTGTGTGTCTATCTGTCTATCTGTCTGTCTGTCTTTCTATCTATCTATCTATCGACAGATTCATTTTTGTGTGTGTGTGCATAATATACATATTTACAAAAACATTTTTTTTTTTCTCCATACAATAAAAGTCAGTGGGGTTCAATGTTGTTTGGACACCAGTATTCCTCAAAATATATTTCACTATCACTTTAAGCTTTATACATTATTTTTTTCCTCTGCAAGACTACTTTGCTTTTTACCTTTTATCCTCCTTGTTTGCTGTCCAGCAGATTCAGATCAGATTTGTGATGTTGTGACTTAAGTGAATAAGAGAGACAAAGGTTGAGTCTTAAACCTGATCTAAACGCATATAATTCAAAATAAGCAAATATCGTTTATTCAATAATGTTGTCTTTTTCTAAAGATGGTCCACTGGCAGATGTCACATATTCAGAGGTCACTTTCAAGAAAAACAAGAAAAAGATGGACAAAGGTAAAAATAATAAACCCTCTTCACTTCACCTGTAAAGGTTTTAATTTTTTATATATATATATATATATATATATATATATATATATATATATATATATATATATATATATATATATATATATATATATATTTTTTTTTTTTTTTATAAAGGGACCATGCGCAATTTTTAACATAAAATTTCCATTTCATCTATTGTACCGGATTTAGCCAAGGGCTATTTTTCATCCGTAGTCCCCCCGGCAGGTCAACACTAACATAACATTACACAAACAGTACCTATGTTCACATACAATACATACAGGGCCATAAATAAATAATAAATAAATCAGTCAATCAATTTAATTACCACAATCTCAATGATTACATAATTGGTTCAATTTAAAAAAAAGATTTTAGTATAATCATCGTCAGTACATTAATACATTCCTAATTAATGAATTATTATTCTTTCTAATATTTCATTATTATTAATAATTGTTTTCCAGATGATAGCATGGCAGAGCCAAATAATGTGACATACTCAGAAGTCAGAAAAAAAGGAAAGAAACCCAAAAGCAAAGGTTAGATGCTGTTTTTATTATTACAATATTTCCAGTATGTTCTGAGTAATCGGACTGATCCTCTGTTCTGTATTAGATATTAATACTGCAGGACCCAGTGATCTGGTTTATGCACAGATTGATTTTCAGGACAAAAAGAAGAACAAGGGTAAAGGTAAACACAGCAAACTGCATCTAAACACAATGATTCATCACATTTAACTCAGATAGAATCATTTTATAACATCAAATCATTTATAATTTTAAAAAGAACTGATAGAGCAAATTCATACAACTTAATTTCAATAATGTAACACAAAAATCACATCTGTTTTTACTGAAGTTGAGACTGAGCATTTCAAACTTGGATCAGAGATGATAAAACAGGCCAGACTATAAAAAGTCAGATAACCAAACTCTTGTTTTTCATGATAGGGGCTGGACTTCGTGATTTTCTCATTGAAATGAAATCTAAAGACAAACAAAGAGGTAAATAAAGAGATGATCTGAATTGTCGTCATATGTAAAATAATCTAAATATTTTAACAGAACCTGCTGAGTAGAGTAGGCTACTCTTCTGTTGTTTCTTTGTGGTTTGAACCATCGCTCCTTCCTCATATGATCAGTTATTAGAGGAGTCCAGGGATGAAAGTAACACTTTGTGTTTGAGCATCAGTAACTCAGTGCTTGTTTGTGCTAGATCTCTCAAACTTTGATATACGGTGATCACATTTGTCTACTACAAAGAAAACTCACTTGGACTGAGAAACACAGATAATGTGAGTTAACGTCAAATACAAAGTGTTCCCACTGCTGGGGTGAGATGTAACAGTGTGAAGTAATTTGCTGAAATAAGACCCACACTTCCAATTTATGCAAAAACTTGTTTGAAGAACAAATAATAATCAGTTTTGAATAAAGTCAACCATTTAAAGTGACAAAACATTATATTGTATTCATTTTAGGACTTCAAATTTAGCACAAAAACAGTTGCTGTGTGTGTGTGTGTGTGTGTGTGTGTGTACTGTATTCAGTCACTAGCTGTATTGCCATCCACCTATTTTTACGTGAATTTTGGAATATCACAAAAAAGGCTGGATGGAAATGTTAAGATGTCCATAAACTGTAAACACGTGCACAAAAAAAGTATATGTGCTCATTTAAGGCAGATAGTGCTGTTATCCAATAAGAAGATATGCGCATAAACTATGATGGAAACACATTTGAAAAAAGTCCTTGATGTGATTGGATAACTGGACTCATTGGAATCATCATAAGAAGTTGGTTGTTACATTTTTAATGAACTGTTACAACTATCCTCACCCCAAACAGACATAACATAGCTAACTGTTTTAGCGTGTGGGTTTTAAGTTAGCATGAATGCAAAATATTACATTAAACTAGAGAAACAGCTACTTTAGCTCATGTAATCTTAATAGAAAAAAATCACTTTCTTTCATTTTTTTGGTCATAAAATCTACAGTGTTGCTCACATTCACATGCCACTTCTTCTGTAACATTAAAAGTGTGAATGGAGTGTATGATATTGATGACATCGCCTCAACTCCTTTCTGACAGTGTTACATCTAACCCTGAGTTACTTTAATCTCCGGTCCTACTGTAGTTAAAATGCAACACATGCTCATTGGAAATACATGCCTCTACATACATTGTTACCTATATGTATGATTTACTGCAGTTTCCAGTCGAAATAAACATAAGAGGCAGTAACTCCGACAACTTTACATTTACATTTAGTCATTTAGCAGATGCTTTTATCCAAAGTGACTTACAAATGAGGACAATGGAAGCAATCAAAATCAACAAAAGAGCAATGATATACAAGTGCTATAACACTTCTCAGTTAGCTTAACACAGTTCACGTAGCAAGGGCTTTTAAATAATATAATGAATAAAAAAGAAAACAGAATAAAAAGAAGAGTAGGGTAAGCTAGTGTTAGAGGTTTTTTTTTTTTTTTTTTGTGCTTTTTTTTTTTGTTTTATAATATGTGAAGAAGAAAGATGTTATATAATAAAGAAAGGAAAGATGATTGGTACTTATATTTTTTTGTTTTTTTTTTTTTTAAAATATATATTTTGGTTAGTGAGTGCTGAAGTTAGAGGGTCAAATAAAGATGGAAGAGGTTTTTTGTTAGTTCTTTTATTTGGCTAAGGACTCAGCTGCTCGGATTGAGTTGGGCAGGTCATTCCACCAGGAGGGAACATTTAATTTAGAAGTCCGTAAAAGTGACTTCTAAATTAAATGTTTGTTTGGGCTTCTTTGGGATGCACAATCAAGAAACATTCACTTGCAGAATGCAAGCTTCTAGAGGTCACATAACTCAGAAGTAATGGATTTAGGTAAAGGGGTGCAGAGCCAGTGGTTGTTTTGTATGCAAACATCAATGCCTTGAATTTTATGCGAGCAGCTATTGGTAGCTAGTGCAAATTGATAAACAGAGGTGTGACGTGTATTATTTTCGGTTTGATAGAATTGGCTGGAAGACCTGCCAAGAGAGCATTGCAATAGTACAGCCTGGACAGAACAAGAGGTTGAACAAGGAGTTGTGCAGCATGTTCTGAAAGAAAGGGCCTAATCTTCTTGATGTTGAATAAAGCAAATCTGCAGGACTGCACAGTTTTAGCAATGTGGTCTGAGAAAGTCAGCTGATCATCAATCATAACTCCAAGGTTTCTGGCTGTTTTTGAAGGAGTTATGGTTGATGTTGCCTATGTGCTGCTGTACTGGAATGCTGAAAATTGTAATGAAACGATGGGTTTGCTGGAACCACACGCAGGTTCTGTCTTGGCAATGGTTGAGTTGAAGGTGATGGTCCTTCATCCAGCAAGAAATGTCTGTTAACAACTGAGATGCGAGCAGTTACAGTCGGAATCATCAGGATGGAATGAGAGGTGAAGGTAAGAGTTGAGTGTCATCAGCATAGTGGTATGAAAAGCCATGTTTCTGAATGACAGAACCTAATGATGCCATGTGGACAGAGAAGTGGTCCAAGAACTGAGCCCTGAGGCACCCCAGTAGTTAGATATTGCGACTTGGACACCTCACCTCTCCATGATACTAAAGACCTATCTGATAGGTAAGACTCAAACCACTGGAGTGCGGTTCCTGAGATGCCCTTTGTCAGTAGGGTTGACAGGAGGATCTGGTGGTTAACAGTGTCAAAAGCAGTGGACAGATCAAGCAAGATAAGTATTGAAGATTTGGATTCCGCTCTTGCCAGTCTTAGGGCTTCAACAACTGTGAGCAAGGCAGTCTCAGTTGAATGTCCACTTCTGAAACCAGATTGGTTGCTGTCAAGGAGGTTGTTCTGTGTGAGAAAAGCAGAGACTTGTTTGAGCACAGCTCGTTCAAGTGTTTTTGCAATGAAAGGAAGAAGGGAAACTGGTCTGTAGTTTTCTAAACGAGATGGGTTGAAGGTGTTTCTTAAGTAGTGGAGTTATATGAGCCTGTCTAAATGTTGAGGGAAAAACACCAGTGTGGAGGGATATGTTAATGATGTGACATGAGTGAGTGCAGGTACAACTGCAGGAGAAATGGCTTGAAGGGAGATGAGATGGAATAGGATCAAGCGTACAAGTAGTTGGATGATTAGAAAGGATGAGTTTGGAGACTTCTGCCTCAGAGAGTGAAGAGAAGGATGTGAATGAGTGTATGTTTGCTGGTGAGATGTGCTTGACGGATTGTGGTGTGGAAAATTGTGCACTGATGTTTTTAATTTTATTAAAGAAAAATGTGGCAAAGTCGTCAGCTATTAGAGATGATGCAGGAGGGGAGCGAGCAAAATGTTTTAAAAAGCATGCGAGAGTTAGACGAATTGTTAAACTTTTATTATTTTTCACACAAAGAATGATTTACAGGTACAGATTTTTGATTAAAAAAGGCAGAATATTTACACAATTACTTGCAGAATATGAAGTTATGACTTCAAAACAAATTTAACATCCTTTACGATTTGAAAACTGGTACTTTTGAAACGTTTTCGTCACATGTGCAGCTTCATATGCGTGAGTTTTCTCATTGATAAGTTTAGCTCAACGTAATAAAAAACATGCCACAGTCACGTATTAAAGTGTGTTTTAGCGCCACACACATCTTGAACTGAACATTTGAAACTGCTGCGAAATGTGGCATAAGGTGCATAACTACAGTGTTTGCCAGAAATGTATGTAGAGGCACGTATTTCCAATGAGACTGGGTTGTTCAAATGTCTGTTGTTCTGTATCAGGAAAGAGCAGTGAGTCTGGAGACACTTTGTACTCTGAACTGAAGCACAACACAGACAGAGGTGAGAGAAACACAAGACAAGCTTCATCACTATTACAGTCCAACCACTGACCTTTAATATGAACCATCACCGTTTCTGCTACACATCACTATGATTCCTGAAGTCACGTTATAGTCATTGAGGAAATGTAAAAATCTTACAATTTAATATCATTTTATAGTTATTGATTATTTGTGTTCTTCAGGTGCTGATGCTGGTGATGGAACCTATGCTCAACCAATGAGGAAGAAGAATAAAACACGTAAGAATTCTGTTACAATGTACAGTAATCTTACAATATGATTTAGATCATTTATAACTGACTATCAGCTCATAATTTGCACTCGTTCCTGCAGCTTGTGGCATATGTAATGAGTCACAATGAGCAGGTTTTTCAAAAAAATGAGTTATTTTGATTTTCACATTCTCCATTAAAATACCTTCAAAATAATATATGAATTTTTTATTTTTTTTTAAAACTACTTACTGTAATTCTATGTATCAGGATCTCGCACTTCTGATACAAACACACCCCATAGTATAGTCCCACCCCTCACATTGATTGACAGCTTTCCGTGTTGACATCGGACATTCAAATACAAAAGGAATTGCAATTCCACTTGAGTTTTGGCAGATTACGCAGAGAGAGTGAAAAAGCAGACATTGTAACTAATATTGTTAATTATGATAGGCTCATAACTCATAAGCCATGGAATATTTCAGTTGCAAATAGACTTTGCTTTTTCATTTGAAATTTGACAGCCACTGCACGTTCACGAAAGTGAAAATGCAAACAGTAAGTCAAGATTTACAATTGCTTTTGGATTGTCACAATTTATGCATACGGAAAACGCATGAAAATGCAATTTGCATTTCCTTTTGAAAATGGTCCTGAATATTCTTCCATACGTGCACATTCTGACTCATTTTGCCAGCACAGGTCACATATAATGATTATTTTACATTATAAATCTGCTTTAAGTGGCTTATTGTGATCTTAAAACTAAATCGTCAGAATGAGCTCAAAGATGATGAGCTGCATCATCTTGTATCTGTTTTATCTGTTAAAGGTCCCTGAGTGCAGTGAAGACAACAGACGGCTGAAAGAGATTCACAGCAGCAGACACAGTGACACTTGCATTGCTTCAGAAATGAATCTGAGTGAACTGCTTACACTCGTGCTTGACTGAAATATTAATACAATATTATCTGCATCTCTAAAAGTATTTTCTTCTCTAGTGAGCACTTATGTTTAACACAGTTACAGGTGAAACTGCTCTAAAGTTATCACATTATTATAGAATTGCTGTGCAGCAACAATAGAATAAAATAGCGTTTGATTATTAGATGTAAAAACAATGTATTTGTGTGTGTGTGTTATGATATAGTTCCTGTGTTTTTGTCAACACAGTGAGACATGATTTCCTTGCTTTTGTTTATTTTCATGTATACTGCTTTTTACATTCATATATTTGATTTTGTTATACTGTATATGCAGGTGGTCTTTTTTTTTTGTTTTGTTTTTTTTGCTGCAGTTAAGTGTTAATAATTAAGAGTTTATATTTTAATAAGTAAACACATGAAAAACAAACATTTCTGTTTTGTTTGTAGGACTTTTTCAGAATTCTTAACCTAGGATCATTTTAGCCACAGATAAAATGTAATTCTTTTCTGATGCTGATTGTCATTTCCTGTTTTGCTACGTCACTTGGGTTTAGGTGCATATGTACCTGTTAGTTTTCCGGTGTTGAGATAGTAAGAGGGTGAGTAGCTGGAGCACTCACTTTCTGTTGACCGTTTTGTTTCGTTTGTTTAATTTAAATTTTGTGTATTTTCTGTTTTATACTTTACTGTCATCATTTGTCTTTGTTGTTACTTTTCCCGTTATGAATAAAACCTTCTGTTTTATGCATCGAAACGTGTCACGGATTCATTCCACTACTCAGCCTCTGAGCGGATACTGGACACTGTAACTAAACTGACCTACGAAGAAGAAAAAAATAATAAAAAAAATACAGTAACTACATTATGAGTATTAAAACATAGAAATCAAAACTGAATTCAATCTCATCTGCTCGTTCTGACTTTGGCATTATGAACTCATGGTGAACAGGGTGTTGTCATCAAAGCAATGTCTCTTTCTTAGGATCAAGAACATTTATGACCCTGGGGTATTTTTGTAGCAATAGCCAAAAAATACATTGATATCATGTTCCATGAAGATATTTTGTAAATTTCCTACTGTAAATATATCAAAACTTAATTTTTGATTAATAATGTGCATTGTGTGTGTGTGTGTGTGTGTGTGTGTGTGTGTTTCCCTGCTTGTGGCAAACATATTAAAGGGATACTCCACCGCAAAATGAAAATTGTGTCATTAATCACTTACCCTCATGTCGTTCCGTCTTCGGAAAACAATTTATGATATTTTGGATGAAAATCGTGAGGCTTGAGACTGTCTCATAAACTGCCAAATAAATAACAGTGTCAAGGTCCAGAAAAGTATGAAAAGCCAATCAGTAGATATGAGGATTGTTAGGAGGCCAAGATGCTCAGAGGTCAATGGGTGAATGTGGCCAGGATGCTGAGGTAACACCTCGACTCTTTTCCAAAGACATCCTGGGATTTTTAATGACCACAGAGAGTCAGGACCTCAGTTTAATGTCTCATCTGAAGGATGGTGCTTTTTGACAGTATAGTGTCCCCATCACTACATGGACCCACACAGACCACAGGGTGAGCACCCCCTGCTAACACCTCGTCCAGCAGCAACCTAGTTTTCCAGAAGTCTCCCATCCAGCCTAGTAGGGGTAGCTGCAGCCTGGAGCAATGGGCGTGCCAAAAGGTTTCTCATTGGTGAAAAGAAAGGTAGGGGGCATGCCAAAATTTAATGCGAAAGATGGCTGTTAAAAAAAAAAAAAAAAAAAAAAAAGGCTGGCGAGCCATATACTCTTAATTGCAGCTTAAAAGGATGCCATACATTCAACATGATCCTATAAAACCAAATTTAATTCTTCCAAGGTAAAAACGGCGTTAATGATATTAAGAATATTATTTTAAATTACTTTTGTAAGTACCTTCAAAACCTCTGTAAAAAAAAAATAGATAGATAGATATCTGTGAAGACCCCCTTCTTTCCATGACCACAGTATCTACAGCCATCACATCTGCTGAGCTCAAACTCACTCTGTGTGTCCTCCTCACATCTGGACTGACAGACTTCCAGTCAACCATACCTACACAAGAGAAAACACAAATGTTAGATTCAAACAAGAAGTAACCAATAAGTAGAACTAAATACAAAATAAAAAAGACTGTAAGTGTTGTCACTAGCGGAAGCACAAGTGTCTGAGAGTGCAAGTCTGCAGCCAGACCCTTCTCCAATATATTATAATATAACTGTACTGCTGACTCTTCACTGAGTACCTAAAGTACATATGCTTCCTGTGCATGGTTTCTAAAAGAATGGAATCACAAGAGAAGTTGACTGGCACTCATCTATACCACAGGTTATACTAAAATTTGGTTCATGTGCATGTGCGATTAACTTCAAAAGAGTGAATGTCCTTCGAGTGCACTTTGTGTAATGGTACAGTTGAGGCATGAGGATCTAATACAAAAGGCTGATCATTCAGAGTAAAGTTACTGGCAGTGCTTGTGTCCATCTTCTAATGTTGAGAATGTGTCTCTGAAGGAAAGTCAGTGTCTTTCTCAGGTGTGGTGGATATGCAATGTTGAAGGCAGAATACATCCAGAAGGCTGTTATGAAGGCTTCATCAAGGCTGGTGCACTGACACACGTCTATTCCATCTTCTGTCACCACACTGAGCCCTGCTCCTGTGATCGCCATTTTACAGTCAGTATCCATCAGCTGTATGGAAGGAAAGAGTGTAGCAGGGTCCCCCTTCATAAAATAAATAAATAAAAATAATAATAATTTTAAAAAAAGAAACGCTTTTCAAATTCATCAAATTCTGTTCCATCCTCTTTGGCTCAGACAGTGTAGCTACTGTACATACAGTGCAGAACTGCAAAAACAATCAGCAGCTAATGTATAAGGGTCACAATATACAATGCATTTCCTGTTCTTCTATACACTGATAAATCTTACATTGTTTTCTAAAACTATAGTTTTAAATTTTTAACAGATGGGCTAAAAGGGTAAAGAATAATAAAATATTACATGAAAAGATTTGAAACAAGATATTTTACAGTTAATTATTTATTTTACTATTCTCACTCCAGCAGGTGTTCTTAAGTATGGGTGTTTTGAGTACATCCTCCACAGACATTCCTTCCGTGCTTTCTCAGCGTCTCCAGGAGAATGTTCCTGCCGTGTGGTCTTTGACAGTCCAGGTGTCTGGAGGTGTTTTCTGATACTCACTTTTGTAGCACATTCACATGGTTCTCAACAGACACTGAATCTTCCCCAACACAAGTTTCCTTCATCAGAACAACAGAAACAGATCATGCTTAGACCCTGAGAGATATGAGAAACATCTAAATACTTATTGAACAAGGTGCTTTAGATATAAAAAATAATAAAAACATTGAACTGCATAAACATTAAGATGATGGTCAGACAGTGAAAAAGTGGAGTAGATACAAAAAAAGATTTAAATATCTGTAGTACAGTATCTTCCTTACATGGACCTGCACTAAGTGAAAATGTAAAATTGATTAACAGTGCAAAAATATATGATGCATATGGCAGTGTGCTTACATATGCTATAATAACCTGCAAGTGGTGCACGTTCTGATTTAAATTTCCGGTTTAGGGATGTGTCAGGTGTGCTAAAAACACAAATTTGACTGATTGTCATTTTCCAGCAAAGAAAAATTACAATATATTGTTACTACAATACTGTGTGTGATTATGTTGATAGAGATAAATCAATGGATTAAAAACAATGTAACTTACAGTCATTTCCTTCTATATTTCTCTGGAAAGCGTACTTCACAACCAGTGTGTTGGATATACTCTGCATTAGTTGGACACCTAGCAGAAAGATAGAAACAAACTCTAAATTAGTTTTTTTTTTTTTTTTTTTTGTCTAATCGTCTCTATCATAGATTGTGAATTGATCTTAGTTCAGTTGTAATAGCAGAGGTGGTAATAATTATTACACTTACAGGATGTATTCTGTACTGTATTGCACAAAAAGGACGCAGTTATATACTATCAGCTCTGAGAGCTTCGATGCAGATGCGCTCATCATTTTGTCTCACTGTACATACAGTATGTCTGTCAACAACAATAAACTAATTACTAAAGCTGCAAGATATAACGCAAAGGAAAAATTATGATCGTATTGTAACAAACTTATCTTAATATACATATTTGTGGTATATAAAGTATAGATAAACATATGATGAATAATTACACCATGTCTTATCGCCGCCACCTTCTCTTGTCTAAAGAAATTATGTAAATGTATATTTACCGCTGATTGGCCAAAACAGTAAAACTCCTTTGACCAATGAGAAACCTTTTGACACGCCCATTGCTCCAGACTGCAGCTACCCCTGTCTCCAGAAAGCTGCGACGTTACTTTTAAAAAGAAACCGTGCCAGTCTCCTATTGGCTGGAGTCTGAATATGTTCCAAGCCAATCAGTGAACTTCCCTCCAAACGTCAAACCCAACCCCCTTCCTCCAGCACGTGTCACACAGTAGTAGTGTAGCTGTAGTGTGTGTGGCACAGAGGTTTGCATTCTTGAGCGAAGGAAAGAGGTTTCTACAAGAAATGCAAACAGTAAAGTTTTGTGTTTGTACAGTAAACAGGTGTATGTGTATGTGTGTGTGTGTGTGTGTGTGTGTGTGTGTGTGTGTGTGTGTGATCATGAAGACTTGTCGGTGGCTTATTCAGTTATATGCTATACCTATCTATGCAATACAGTGGAATACTGCTCTTTTTAGTATATAAATTTAGCTCTCTATATATTTTATACCCTCGTTGGGGGCTGAGCCCCCCTGAAATGAGAAATCCTAGAATCGCCCCTGCTGAGACATTTTGACATGTAGGCCGTGAGGTTATTTTAATGATCCCGTTATTTATTTTAATTATCATTAAACCCGTATTTGATTATCGCGATTTGAAAAACTCTCAGTAAATACAGTTCAGCTTTAATCAAAGTTATTAAGAGTCTCACGCAGACGCAACACGTGGAGTAGTTTCGTTTGTGTGAAAAAATGACCAAAGGCAGACTGCTGAGGGAAATTATATTAAAGAATATATGATTTCATTATTTGTATATGAATGCATAATAGGAAACCGAATGTCTTCAGAAAAGTTTCGATTGCATTTGCTTTCCTTCTTCCCTACCATAGACTGTATAAAAATATGGACGTAGTGTCCTTGACGTCACCCACAGAATCCTAAAGAGCGGTTTTGAAGCTTAAAGTGTGCGGAGCGGCCCGTCACCATCTTGGCAGCGCGTCACCGCACGACTCTCCCGGAAAATCGAAAATGGGCAAAAAGGCGGGAGCTGATTGCTGAAGCCACGCCCACCTAGCACGACGGCATTGTCGGCAGCGGCAATCCACCTGTCACTCAAGTGGCCACGCCCTTAATTATGCAGAACTTTAAGGCTTAATATAATTTAAACGGATGAGTTATAAAAAAAATTCACCCCCCTCACAGTTTTCATGAAGGGCAAAATTAGCAATATAGACCAAAATCTTTTTTTGAACCAGGCTGTAAACTTGTTTTTTTTTCTGCTGTAAAGTTGGGCATTTTAAAATGTTATTTTATTTCATTTGAGCCTTTAAAAAGTTTTAGCTAACAATATAGCAGCACTGACATGCACGTGCAATTGTATTACGTCTCCCACATGCACTTCTCTCTGCTGTTAAAAAAAATTTGTTTTTTATATTTTATTTATTTGAGTGACAAACGGTTTGATTTTATAATTATTAGCCTATTATTATTGTTGTTGTTGTTGTTATTGTCATTTCGTTTTGTTTGAGAAACGGAAAAATGAAATTAAGCTAGATGGTTTTTTTTTGGTTTGTTTGTTTTTTTCCGTGGGTAAAAAAAAATAAGCTTAGACTATTCTTTAATATTTCTTTCACATGCGTGGGTGCCACTAGGCCCATTTTTAGTCTGATTATTATATATTATTGACTATACATTGCTATATTTACCTGAATCGAGCCGCGCATCGCATCGAATTTTTGGGCCTGGGTTAAATTCCAGGCTTTGTAAGGAATAGGCTGCGCTGAGCGTGGGTGTTCGGCGAGGACAATGCAGATAAGGATCTCAGACGCCGCCGACCCGAGAAGTGCAGTGTTGCTCTTTATATGAGATTTATATTTGCAAGAAATATAGTCGCAACAGCCAAACAATATGAAGAAACGATGTGACTAATTTGAAGAGCTGTACATCAGATGAACTCTTATTCTGCTTTAATGGGACAGACAGTAAAGACAGGCTGAGTTGAAAAGTGGCGTTTCAGGGCCGCTCACGCACAAATGCATAAGCTCATTTTTTATCCACAAACAAAAAATATAGCTTCATTTTCGTTTTTCCGTTTTTCAGACAGAACGAAATATTAATAATAGTGATGTAATAATAATAAAATCAAACTGTCATTTCTCTTTATTTCTTTTTGTTCGTATTTAGATTTGTCGTTAAATCAAACCTGAGTCACTCAAATAAAGAAATATTCCTAGCCCAGAGTATTGTTAAAAAAAATGGTTTGATTTGATCATGTCATATCCTCTTGATCTGAATGCAGTTATTGGATAGAATATTGTAGTAAGATTGGAGATTAATCCTAATAAACATGACGTTACCGTAAAAATATTACAATACATTTAAAACAGTGTATTCTTATAATTTCAGCAGCGTGCAGATGCTCTTTTATGTCAGGACCACGGCGACAGCAGCTTGGACAAGCTCGCTTAGCTTGCTCACATTATGTAATCTATAACGGGAAAATCATATTGTTTTTATGACATGTTGTTGAGAAAGAAATATGTCGTTTTAAGGACGTAACATCTCATTATTACGAGAAAATATGTCGTTTTAACTACACAACTATTTATTATCATTTTTGTGGAGTGAGCGGAAAAAAATTATATGTGTGGAAGCAATGCGTCACCGTATATTTGTTTGTTAAACCGCAAATAAACTCCCCGTATACAAGAATCAGTTTGGAGCGGGACCAGCGGTTGTAGCGGTGTATAGGGTTCAAAAAGACTAAGGCCCATTGCCTCCAACTTCTGTAGCTGCACAGCTTTACACACTCTCTGACTTCCGTTATCATGTATGATTTCTTGTATTGGAAATTAAATTACTCAAAGCTAATTGAATATTTTGAACCAGCACTTATTTATATACATAAAAGGTATTTGGGTTGTAAATGATATATAAACTAGGGTTTATAATTGTTAAATAATTAACAATTACATTCAAGTAGGATAAAGATGTGGAATCGCCTATGTTCAATGTTTGTAGAGATGAAAATATACAAAAAGTTACTTAATATTTCCTATCAGTTCACAGGCACTGCTTCCGCTTAAACGATCTGTGGTAAATTAGTCTGGTCTGGTTCTGTTCGTCATTGATTTGGTGAGAACAGTTCAATATTACTGGCTGTGGAAATCAGCAGGCGTGGCTCATTATACTACAAGGAAAACGCTGTAAATAACGCGCGCTTTTGTGCATTCAAAATGGCGTTTTTTACGGCGTCTGCTATCAGGACGACATATTTGACGGTGCTAATACTGTTTTAAACGCCGTAAAAAATATCAGGCGTTTTGTATGTAAACGCGTTTAATCTAGGCGTAATTCTGACCCTTTTGGCTTGCCATACTCCTCTCCTTAGATGCGGACACAGCCTTTGCGATGAGGTGGGTGACGTCTGTGCTCCTGCACGAGCAGCTCGTGCTTGTGTTTTCTCCTCTCATATTGGGAGCAAAATAAAGCAACATTATCTGTAGATCATGACCACTATTATAATATTTATTTATTATATTATTTTGTTATTATATATTTTGGCCTTTACAGTCTAAGTACAGTTGTGGGGGAGAAGGGACAAATATGAAGGAAGAATGTTGAGTCAAAGTGAGTTCTGCAGATGTTTCTGTCAGTGGTGTGGTTTGTAGATGTACCTTGTAATGGAAGTCACAGCATTCTGTTGGTTGTTTCTATATAGTGGGTCTCATTTTTCTGAGACCGTAGGTAGTAAAAAATAAAATAAAATAAGACACATTGTTATTTGTGCATTGCTAACTTTAGAAGCTGCTTGTGGTGAGAAAATGACAGAAGTGTTAAGAGGACTAATAAAGGTTGAGCTGATGATTGTAGTTTGACGTCTGCTCTATTTCTGCTCTATAGTTTTAACCAGAGCGGGGAAGATAGTTATTCTTATTCTGCATCTTTAGTTTCATAAACCTCAAAATACTACCACAAGAGCAAAAGATGCCCAGCAACATGTGCATGTCAATTTTATTTACTTCACCCTTCTTAGAAGCCCTGTCTAATATCAGATTTAAGAGTCTCTGTTTTCTTATTTTTTTGACAGTAAAGCAGCAGTAATAGCAGCTGCTGAAGCAACATTTCTAGTGAGAGGCTTCTGTCAGTTCTTGTTCTGCATATCGATAGTCAAACCTGAGACGATCACCTTTTGTCTGTGATGACTTTTGGTGGTCCTGCTCCAGTCTGTGAAGATGTGGCAAGCGTCCCATTGCTGCGTTGCATGCTTTAAAGTTAAAAAAGCTTGTCTTGACCTGTAACAACTGCTCTCTAAAATGTATATTAAACTCCAGTGTTTCACTGCTTTAGACTGATTGACTGCAGCGACAAACAGCTTGTTCTCAATAAAGAATCCTGCTGAAGATACACAAGAGTCTCCTGGACTAAGTAACTGCTCTCTTGTAACTCATTTTAGAGAAGAAATAAACATTTTGAATATTGTTGTGGAGGCTCGTCGCTCCATCTAGTCTGAATCAATATCATGTTATAGACTTGATCTGTCACTTGTGTGTGACAGTATATTCACTTTAAGTCATTTATACATGTGTTGATCTTCATATTTTGTCTCTGATAGTGTGACCATACCAAAAGAGAAGTAAAATATCTGTAAGGGGTGTTTTTTTTTTTTTTCTCTAGTCGTGATTGTGTTTATGGGGTGCAGTCTAACATGTGTTAAAGGGGTCATGTGATGTTGCCAAAGAAAGAACATTATTTTGTGTATTTGGTGTAATGAAATGTGTTTATGTGGTTTAAGGTTAAAACACATTATTTTTCACATACTGTACATTATTGCTGCTCTGGCTGTGAACAACAAAATAATGCAGTGTGAGAACAATTACTGAAGACATTCTCTGTGAAACAGTCTTTTCAAGTAAAAAAACAGCTTAAACAACTTGCATGCACTGAAACAGCAGCTAAATATCTTAGAATGGATCTCTTTTTCTTCCTGTTTTGTGTTTCTGTGTAGAGTTGTGTCTCCTCCCTCATCTCTTCTTGAGCTGTGAAATGCAGGAAGTGTCTGATTTAGCGACGCATCACTGTTTAAAAACAGTCTGTTAATGTGTCAGTATGGGGTCCAGTGCACTGCCTCTCATGCTCTGTGAGTATTTCATTATATTCTACTCTATCTTCAGTTTTTCTGTTATTAACAGTATTCAGCTGAAGATAAATGAATTATTGTGTGTAGGAGGCTCTATGAATCTTGCTGTTGATCATATTCTTTATTGTTCAGATACATGTAATGTAATGATATGTTATGTTTGGATCAGATACAGAGTTTCAGAGAAAATGCATTTATTTTTGCTGCATGTGAAAGATGGAGGCCATGTGGACGTGCTTTTGCTGTTTATGATGTGATACTCTTTCTTCTTATTTTCAGCAGTTCAGTTCAATCAGATGTATTTGTGTTACAAACCCGATTCCAAAAAAGTTGGGACACTGTACAAATTGTGAGTAAAAAAGGAATGGAATAATTTACAAATCTCATAAACTTAGATTTTATTCACAATAGAATATAAATAACATATCAAATGTTGAAAGTGAGACATTTTGAAATGTCATGCCAAATATTGGCTCATTTTGGATTTCATGAGAGCTACACATTCCAAATAAGTTGGGACAGGTAGCGATAAGAGGCCGGAAAAGTTAAATGTACATATAAGGAACAGCTGGAGGACCATTTTGCAACTTATTAGGTCAATTGGAAACATGATTGGGTATAAAAAGAGCTTCTCAGAGTGGCAGTGTCTCTCAGAAGTCAAGATGGGCAGAGGATCACCAATTCCCCCAATGCTGCGGCAAAAAATAGTGGAGCAATATCAGAAAGGAGTTTCTCCGAGAAAAATTGCAAAGAGTTTGAAGTTATCATCATCTACAGTGCATAATATCATCCAAAGATTCAGAGAATCTGGAACAATCTCTGTGCGTAAGGGTCAAGGCCGGAAAACCATACTGGATGCCCGTGATCTTTGGGCCCTTAGACAGCACTGCATCACATACAGGAATGCTACTGTAATGGAAATCACAACATGGGCTCAGGAATACTTCCAGAAAACATTGTCTGTGAATACAATCCACCGTGCCATTCGCCGTTGCCAGCTAAAACTCTATAGGTCAAAAAAGAATCCATATCTAAGCGCAGGTGTTTTCTCTGGGCCAAGGCTCATTTAAAATGGACTGTGGCAAAGTGGAAAACTGTTCTGTGGTCAGACGAATAAAAATTTGAAGTTCTTTTTGGAAAACTGGGACGCCATGTTATCTGGACTAAAGAGGACAAGGACAACCCAAGTTGTTATCAGTGCTCAGTTCAGAAGCCTGCATCTCTGATGGTATGGGGTTGCATGAGTGCGTGTGGCATGGGCAGCTTACACATCTGGAAAGGCACCATCAATGCTGAAAGGTATATCCAAGTTCTAGAACAACATATGCTCCCATCCAGACGTCGTCTCTTTCAGGGAAGACCTTGCATTTTCCAACATGACAATGCCAGACCACATAATGCATCAATTACAACATCATGGCTGCATAGAAGAAGGATCCAGGTACTGAAATGGCCAGCCTGCAGTCCTGATCTTTCACCCATAGAAAACATTTGGCGCATCATAATAAAGAGGAAGATGTGACAAAGAAGACCTAAGACAGTTGAGCAACTAGAAGCCTGTATTAGACAAGAATGGGACAACATTCCTATTCCTAAACTTGAGCAACTTGTCTCCTCCGTCCCCAGACGTTTGCAGACTGTTATAAAAAGAAGAAGGGATGCCACACAGTGGTAAACTTGGCCTTGTCCCAGATTTATTGAGATGTGTTGATGCCATGAAATTTAAAATCAACTTATTTTTCCCTTAAAATTATACATTTTCTCAGTTTAAACATTTGATATGTCATCTATGTTGTATTCTGAATAAAATATTGAAATTTGAAACTTCCACATCATTGTACTCTGTTTTTATTCACAATTTGTACAGTGTCCCAACTTTTTTGGAATCGGGTTTGTAATATGAGTTTGGTGTTGTATGGTATTGTATCTTTAAATAGTTTCTCTGTTAGAGATTCAGAGAGTTTGAGAAGAGCTGTGAAACACACAAGTTTCTCGATCACTTTTCATTCTTTCTGCCACTCTTATTGAAAATGAATTATCCATATAGTAGTCCAAAAAATCACACATTTTGGCAAATTTGTTTTGGCAGATTTGTTAGGGGGGGAGAGGTTTAACTTCTGTTTTTTCAGTTATCTTTAACCAGTTTGTCTCGGTGTCATTTTTAGCAGATGTGTGAAGTCAGTTCTCACATTCTCAGCAAAAAAAATCATGAATGCTTTTTCCAAGTTGGAATCTTGTAATTATGGCAATTACAGCATGGGATGAATGCACTTATACGAACCTGGTTTACTGTAAAAAGAGCTGATCTTTGAAATACCATCTGGGTGATGTCAGGCTTCTGTGAAGAGCAAACATTAAAGTTATAGTCTTCATGAGGACAATCTTACTTAAGGGTTTATATTTAATTGTGCAGTGTGCCAGTCAATAAAGTGATGCTCCTCAGAACAGGTCTCAGTTAACCCACATGACATACAGCTGATCTGGAGTTTTGTAGTGAAGGTGGCATAAGTTTATGTTTTTAGTGCATAAAGTGATTTAAATGTATGTAAATGCCTGATGTGAACAATAAAATTGTTCCGTTCTTGTATAACTTCCATGTTTGAACAAAGAAACAGGGTTTCACAGACAGGGCTTAGCTTAAGCCAGGACTAGGCCTTAGTTAAATCAGGATATTTAAATAACTTTTATTAAAATGCCTTAAGAACTTTACTGGTGTACATCTTGAGACAAGACAATGGCACTGACATATTTTAAGATGTTTCAGTACAAGATATTTTCAGCTAAGACAGTTTGAACATGAATTTGAGTCTGGGACTAGCCTTAAGCCTTGTCTTTGAAACCAGGGGATAATGTTTATATAGCTGTGCTCGCTTTTCACAGTTATGAGGGCCATACTTACACTTACAAAGCATCTCTTCCATTTCTTCTTACTTCCTAAACAAGACAGTCGTTAAGAGGACTCTGAACCCAGATAGAACAGAAGTATATTCATCTGTTTTTTGTATTTGAACTGTCCTGAGCACATTCTCAACAGCTGGCGCGTGACGTGTCTTCTTCTTCTTCTTCTTGCTTTATGGCAGATCACAGACTTATAAGTGCATTCCTGCCAACTATCTCTCAAGTGGACCATTAACACTCCTAATTGATATTGAAGATAGAGAGTCAATGGTACATTTGAGAGATAGGTGGCGGTAATGCACTTATAAGTCTGCGACAGTTCGGACATTGTGGTAAAAAACTATATTAATACTGTTCAGTTTCTTGCACAGACCAATCGTTTCATGTCTTTACACATCAATGTATCATCACAAGCCGCAGGGTTTAATTTGGTTTTGTTGGTGTATGTTTTTTTGACTCTCAAAGCCATGATTCCCATCCACTTCCATTATAAGACTGACAGACTGCAACGCTTTGAGTTAAAAATCTTTGTTTGTGTTCTACTGAAGAAACAAAGTCACTTACATCTTGGATGCCCTGGGGGTAAGCAGATAAACGTCAAATTTTAATTTTTGGGTGAACTATCCCTTTAATTAATTTAAACCTACTCTTTCGAACAACAGCCATGTCTATTAATCGTGGTCATTGAATTATTGCACTCATCATAGTAGCACCACCATCGTCTCTCCTCCGCTGGAATCACAGCTGCTGTATGAGTAAAACTAACTTACACTCTTCACAAACAACATAGAGTGAAAAAGAAATAGGAAGAGGTGAATAAAATGTCAGTAGAGCTCACTGGCCTGGGGTTCGAGCTAGGTTTGTCTGCTGCAGGCGCGTGAGAAAACTAGCTAAGTTAGCTAATGCATGAGAAATGTCCCATCGTTTAGACAAACAACAGTTTCCGCAGATCACAAACAGTCTCTCGAGCAAAAGAAAGAGCGACAAAAGGTAAATAACGGAAAAGAGCGCTCATAGAACTAACTTATCTAAAACAAAGTTTCCACCTTCTCATCCACAGCTTCTTGAATTCACACACAATCACGGTGACGTTAACGGACTCGCAGCAGCAGTGTGGGGGCGTGGTCAGGAGATAAACTTAATAATATGAGTTAATTTAACTTAACCTTGATATTTTACATTCGTCAAAACAAATATGTCTTAGTTGAGCTCTTAATGAAAAATATTTATATTTATCAATGTTTTGAACGAAAAAAAAATATTACTTGAAAAATAATAAAAATAATGGTAAATTGAATTGAAAGACAAATTATTACAACAGGAGGGATGAATGAACTAATCAGAACACTGACACAAACTAGGTCACAGGGAAGAAAGCAAAACACAACTGAGACACAGAACAGACTGACATGTTTTATATATATAAAACATGTCAGCTGTGGGGGGTGGCAGCTATGGCCTAATGGTTAGGGAGTTGGACTAGTTACCCGAAAGTCGCCGGTTCGAGTCTCGGTGCTGGCAGGAGTTGTAGGTGAGGGGGAGTGAATGAACAGTGCTCTCTTCCACCCTCAATAGCCATGGCTGAAGTGCCCTTGAGCAAGGCGAGTTTATTTATATAGTATATTTCGTAGCCTACACAAAGAAGTGCTTTACATAAAATAATAATTAAAATTAAATGATCATTGAAAATAATCACTACAATAAAAGCAAAGAATATTAATTTTAAAATGATTTAAAATGAATTAAAACAGTTAAGAATTAAAAAAAAAAAAAAACGAGGATACATACAGGTCCTTCTCAAAAAATTAGCATATTGTGAAAAAGTTCATTATTTTCCATAATGTAATGATAAAAATTAAACTTTCATATATTTTAGATTCATTGCACACCAACTGAAATATTTCAGGTCTTTTATTGTTTTAATACTGATGATTTTGGCATACAGCTCATGAAAACCCAAAATTCCTATCTCAAAAAATTAGCATATTTCATCCGACCAATAAAAGAAAAGTGTTTTTAATACAAAAAAAAGTCAACCTTCAAATAATTATGTTCAGTTATGCACTCAATACTTGGTCGGGAATCCTTTTGCAGAAATGACTGCTTCAATGCGGCGTGGCATGGAGGCAATCAGCCTGTGGCACTGCTGAGGTGTTATGGAGGCCCAGGATGCTTCGATAGCGGCCTTAAGCTCATCCAGAGTGTTGGGTCTTGCGTCTCTCAACTTTCTCTTCACAATATCCCACAGATTCTCTATGGGGTTCAGGTCAGGAGAGTTGGCAGGCCAATTGAGCACAGTAATACCGTGGTCAGTAAACCATTTACCAGTGGTTTTGGCACTGTGAGCAGGTGCCAGATCGTGCTGAAAAACGAAATCTTCATCTCCATAAAGCTTTTCAGCAGATGGAAGCATGAAGTGCTCCAAAATCTCCTGATAGCTAGCTGCATTGACCCTGCCCTTGATAAAACACAGTGGACCAACACCAGCAGCTGACATGGCACCCCAGACCATCACTGACTGTGGGTACTTGACACTGGAGTTCAGGCATTTTGGCATTTACTTCTCCCCAGTCTTCCTCCAGACTCTGGCACCTTGATTTCCGAATGACATGCAAAATTTGCTTTCATCCGAAAAAAGTACTTTGGACCACTGAGCAACAGTCCAGTGCTGCTTCTCTGTAGCCCAGGTCAGGCGCTTCTGCCGCTGTTTCTGGTTCAAAAGCACACGCCTGTGCACGGTGGCTCTGGATGTTTCTACTCCAGACTCAGTCCACTGCTTCCGCAGGTCCCCCAAGGTCTGGAATCGGTCCTTCTCCACAATCTTCCTCAGGGTCCGGTCACCTCTTCTCGTTGTCCAGCATTTTTTGCCACACTTTTTCCTTCCCACAGACTTCCCACTGAGGTGCCTTGATACAGCACTCTGGGAACAGCCTATTCGTTCAGAAATTTCTTTCTGTGTCTTACCCTCTCGCTTGAGGGTGTCAATGATGGCCTTCTGGACAGCAGTCAGGTCGGCAGTCTTACCCATGATTGTGGTTTTGAGTAATGAACCAGGCTGGGAGTTTTTAAAAGCCTCAGGAATCTTTTGCAGGTGTTTAGAGTTAATTCGTTGATTCAGATGATTAGGTTAATAGCTTGTTTAGAGAACCTTTTCATGATATGCTAATTTTTTGAGATAGGAATTTTGGGTTTTCATGAGCTGTATGCCAAAATCATCAGTATTTAAAACAATATATAAAAAGACCTATTTCAGTTGGTGTGCAATGAATCTAAAATATATGAAAGTTTAATTTTTATCATTACATTATGGAAAATAATGAACTTTTTCACAATATGCTAATTTTTTGAGAAGGACCTGTATATAATAAAATGCAATCATTGGAATGCAGCACAGAGCTCATTCAGTAAATTAACAGCTGGACAGATGTGTTTTCAGTCTGGATGTAAATGTGGTTACTGTTTTAGCTCATCTGATCTCTTCTGGAAGCTGGTTCCAGCTGCGTGCAGCATAAAAGCAGACGCCCCTTGTTTGGAGTGAACCCTTGCTATTTCTATTGACTTGATCCTGATGATCTGAGGTCAGTTAGGCTTATATTCAGTGAGCATATCTGCAATGTATTGAGGTCATCGGAGTGATTTATAAATGAGTAATAATATTTAAAAAAAAATCTTAAATGTCACTGGAAGCATAAAGACCAGAGGACTGGTGTCAGATTTTCTGGTTCTAGTCAGAATCTGGATGAGCTGCAGCTGTCTAATGGTCTTCTTGGGAAGGACGGTCAGGAGTTAATTACAATAGTCCACCCTGCTGCTGATAAAGTCTTGACTAGAAACAACAATTTCTTGCAATGTTTTTGAGATGATAGTATGCTGGTTTACTTGTTTCTTTGACATGACGACTGAAACTAAGATCTGACTCCAGAATCACATCAAGATTCTTCATTGATTTCTTGTTGTTTGGTTCCTTGAGTTAAGATATGCATTCACCTTGAGAACTTCATCTTTGTTTCCAAATGCAATGACTTCAGGTTTCTCTTTGATTCACTAACTGGCATATCTAACTGTTAATTTCATCAGTGCATTGATGCTTAGACTTTATGCTCTCATATAGTCACATAATAACCTCTCCCTTCTGACTTGAACCATTTGAGGACCATCCCAGAAACCCCTTTCCCAGTCTCTCTAGAAGTACATTATGATGGGACAGAGTCAAACACACAGAGCTAAGTACAGTCTAAGTACAGTTGTGGGGGAGAAGGGACAAATATGAATGTTCAGTCAAAGTGAGTTCTGCAGATGTTTCTGTCAGTGCTGTGGTTTGTAGATGTACCTTGTAATGGAAGTCACAGCATTTTGTTGGTTGTTTCTATATAGTGGGCCTCATTTTTCTGAGGCCATAGGTAGTAAAAAATAAAATAAAAAATTAAGGCACATTTGTGGTGTTTTTACACTTTAACAGAACACACTCCACGTGGTGTACAACTTACATCCTCAACTTTATTCTTCTTCATCACATTACTAAACACAATTCCTCACTAGAGCCCCTAGTGGTGCAGTTCCACATTAGCGTTATACTTAGCAATTAATATGAATTGAACATCAAATATTGTATGCTTCTCAACACAACATCTCCACCGTTACTCAAACAGAATTACTACTCTTTTAAGATTGTTACCTTATTCAAGTCTTTACTCAAACAACAACTTATCTCAAATAAGCATATTCAAATGACCTCTTATGCATTCAAGCAACAGTCTATTTCAAATAGGCATTTTAACGGAGCATAATGAAAGATTCTAGCACACTTTTTCCTTTTAACATAACAAAGAATAACGTTCATCAAACATTTCGTGATTAAGTGTATATTCACTTTTTTTTTTTTTTAATAGGGCAGTGATCCGCCTACACCCTTTACATATCTTCTTGGTCTGACTTATTTCTTTCTCTTCAGACACATTAATCCAACACATAGTCTTGAGTCCACAAAGGTGGGCGTCTCTGTCTCAAGCCCCTATCCGAACTCAAAGCAGAAATTTAGATCCTCTTTTACGTTCGGTGTATTGTTTACTTTTGTTCTGTCTTTGTGTCACACGAGCTCTAACCTGAGCAAATTGATCAGGGGTATCCTCAGGCAGAAGAACAACTTTGTTCTCATAGGTCAGCCTCTCAAGAGCAGAAAAGGGGTCTCACCCGTTGTAGCATGGGGTGTCGCTCGATAGCTCTTCAGCATGGTCAGGACTGCAGATTTCCAGGGCTTACACGCCACTTCAGCTGCTTGAAAACACTCTTTAAGCACCCTGTTGAACTGTTTGATGGTCCCATTAGTCTGAGGGTGATAAACACTGGTCTTTATGTGCTTTATTCCCTGTGTGTTTTCACAAAATCAGCAAATTTAGACAAAATGAACTGCAGCCCATTGTCTGTCGTGATGGTGCAGGGGTTTCCTTCTCGAGCAAAGATAGTGGTCAGAAATTTCAGAACAGTCTCTGTTGTTACTGATGAAGCAAAACCAACTTCTAGCCGTTTGCTGAAATAGTCAATCAGTGTTATTGCAAACTTACAATCAGTAGCTCCCTTTTCGAAAGGTCCTACTATATCAATAGCAACATGTTGAAATGGGCCTTTTGGGAACTCCACTGGCTGCATTGGAGCTGTAAATGTTTTGGCCGATTTATCACTGGCCTGGCAGGTCACACATGCAGACAGGATCGTTTGAACAAGATCGTCCATTCGCGGCCACCAATACAGCTCTCTCAGACGCTGTTTGGTTCGAACCAGCCCCTGATGTCCCTCCTGCACCAGGTGGATGAGGCGTTTCTGCAGGAACAATCAAACGATTCCCCCTGAAAATCAATGGACATTCAACCGCCAGTTCATCACTGGAGACAGACGTTTTCAGAAACGCACTCTCAGACTTGCACTCTCAGACACTTGCAGTTCTGCTAGTGACATCAGTTGCAGTCTTTATTTTTTAATTTTGTTGAATTTTTTATTACTTTTTGTATGAATTTCCCAACATTTTACAACAGTAGCCAGGTGGCGAAGACAAGAAAAAAGAAACTAAATTACAATGTCACTTGCAATCGCTACTTGCACTCTCTGCTACCTGCGACACTTGCAATCGACACAAATCGTGCATGTTGCCAATGGAGACAAGAAGCTGTGGTGGTGATTAAACGATTAAAACTAATTTAGTACTATAACGTACAGGGTCCTTCAAGAAAAAGACAAGACCGGCAAATCCGTGGCCAGAACACCAGAATATGAACGTTTGCGCAAAGTCTCTCGCTAAGCGTTTTCCTCCTGTAGAAAAACATAAACACTTAACATGGCTTAATGTATTAAGATGCTATTAAAATATCAAATTAAATATACAGTTCATTAATATAATGAATATGTATATAGTATTTTCCTCACATACCGCAAAATGTGGCATAATGGACTAAGATGATGAAGGCCAAACTCAGTATGCTTCTCTACATTATTAAAATACATAACTAATATGTACAGGCAAGCAGGTGAGCACAGAATAAACGCAACACGCAAAGTTTTGCGTTAAGCATTTTTCCATATAGAATAAACTGTCTACAACTCGTTTATATCACTGTCTTTGTCCATTAGGCTACATTATGTGTTTTATTTATAATGATTTTCTATAGGAGGAAAACGTTTAATGTACAATTTAATGCACTGCGTTCTGTACTCGTCTGCTTGCCTGTACGGAGTTGATCCTTTTAAAATCACTTAATGCATTTCATAATGCACGTTCATATTTGCTGGTCTGTATATGCGTTGAGTCAACAACAAGACATATAGGCTAGGCCTACTGAATTGTCTTTATCATCTTAGTCTGTTATTAGGCCACATTAAGTGTTTTGCTGAATGGGAGGACACAGTTTGCGCATTGTGTTCATAGCCATCTGCTTGCCTTGTAGTACATTTAATAATAACTATATATCGAATTTGGTCTTTTAATTGAACTTAATGTATCTTAATACATTAAGCCATGTTAAGTGTTTTGTGCATTGCGTTCATATTCTGCTGTTCTGTGGCCACGGATTTGCCGGTCTTGTCTTTTTCTTGCAGGACCCTGTACGTTATAGTAGTAGGCCTAATAATTTAATTTTAATCGTTTAATCACCACCACAGTGTCTTGTCTCTATTGGCAACATGCACGATTTGTGTTGATTGCAAGTGACGTCACAGGTAGCGGAGAGTGCAAGTGGCGATTGCAAGTGACATTGTAATTTAGTTTCTTTTTTCTTGTCTTCACCACCTGGCTACTGTTGTAAAATGTTGAGAGATTCAAACAAAAAGTTATCAATAAATAGAACAAAATAAAAAAAATAAAGACTGCAAGACCGCTAGTCTGCAGCCAGACCCTTCTCTAAAAAGCACATACTTTAACTACTAATCCACTGCAACCGATGCTAGTTTAGCGTTGTTTATCAGTGTTAACTATCCCAATCAGATGTCGGTGGGCGACAGTGTTAGTCTCTGACAACAAGGCAGGCTTGCACTTAGTGTAAATAGACACTGATTCTTTTAACATTATATCAAATGTTGCAACGCTGACAGGAGGCTTATACATGTGTTCATTTGTAAATAAAGGCTATCAAAATTTAATCCACAGCACACACGTCTCAACATTACGATATAAAACAGGACAAAAGTATCGCAAGCCGTTTTAGCATTTAAAACTTGGTTTGACTATCCATAAATATAATTTCGGATAGTCACAATTGTAATTTGGATAGTTATAATTATAATTCGACTAGTCACAATGACAATTACAGATATCTGCAATTATAATTGCACTAGTAAGAAATCGGATTAGAGATATCTCTAAATACTTTATGACTAGTCAAAACTCCATTTAAGATATCTGTAATTACTTTATAGATATCTTCAATAGACGCAATTTTGTAATTTGCAGCTTTTATCTTACCAGTTATTCTGACTTTTTTTCTCAGAATTGCGATATATAGACAATGCGAGATATAAATTTTATAACTGTGAGTTAAAAAGTTGCTATTTCTTTATTAATTTCTTTATTAATTAATTTCTTTATTTAGTGGCGGAAACGAGCTTCCATAAATAGCCCACGAGGTGGGAGTATTGTATTGTATTATAGCAAGAGATCCATGACGATGATATTCTGCTGTGTTCAGTGATGAGCGCCAATGTGTTCTTTTAGGCAGCAGATATTTGCACTAGGTGTACAATAGCATATTTTCTTAGCGATAGATGCTTTTTATTTACACTAAGTGCAAATAGCAATGGATTCTCTTTACACTAAGTGAAAATAGCAGTATTTTTTAATGATGTGCCATTTACACTAAGTGCAAATAGCTATAATTATATTTTACACTATGATAAAAATAGCAAGATTTTCTGCTATTTATACTACTACTTATTTCAAATAGTGGCAATTATCTGCACCTCTGTATTGTAGTACATTACAAAACAGTATGCAAATAATAACATAGTGGAGTGTAAATTATCATTTTTATCATCAATTTTTAAATGGATGCCACCTTACTGGGACAATAAAGCCCTCCCTACACCTACCCTAACCCTACCCAGTGTTTATTTTCAACTTTTTAATTATTTCCTTAATTTTTATTGAAAATAAATGCCTTTCCGATACGATATGAGATTTGAAAAAGGAGAAAAAATGTTTGGCAAAAGGCGGGTCGCGAACTCGGGTGTATTGAGTTAGGAGTCTTTTGCTTTAAAAAGTTTTCAATTTAAACTGTTGTTAGTTTGGTCTTGTTTTATCATTTTTTGTTATTTATATCACATGTTGGTGGGCGATAGTGTAACTAGCCTCTGACAACAAGGCAGGCTTGCACTTAGTGTAAATAGACACTGATACTTTTAACATTATATCAAATGTTGCAACTGCTGACATGAGGTTTATACATGTGTTCGTTTGTAAATAAAGGCTAACAAAATTTAATCCACAGCACACACGTCTCAACATTACGATATAAAACAGGACAAAAGCCTATTTAAGTCCTCTCTGTATAGCCTACCACTTTTACGCATGCTCCAGCTACATTTTTTATTTCCAAACTTTTGAATTACTTTTGTATAAAACAGTTTAAAATCACCCAAAGACGCAGGACCAACAGTTTCCAAGCTAGGATTGGTTAAGTAAAATGTTTAAGGTGGGGCTCAACAGAGGTGTATTTGCATGCACATTGTAGATATCTATGAACATATTTTGACTAGTCAAATTGTTAATTCCAGATATCTACATTGCAATTACGCCTAGTCACAGATATCCCTAAATATAGTTCTTCCTAGTCAAAAATCTGATTGGGATATCCATAATTAAATTGCAGATCTCTTTAAATGGGTTTTGAAGAGTCAAAATTCCAATTCAAGATATCCTTAAATATGATTTGCCAGGTCAAAATTCCAATTCAAGATATCTACAACTGTAATTTGACTAGTCATAAATGAATTGCAGATATCTACAAATGTATTTTGGATATCTTTAAAAATTTGGAATTAGAGATATCTTAAATTGTATTTTGACTAGTCAAATCATATTTAAAGATATCTTGAATTGGGATTACGACTAGTCAAAACTCCTTTGAAGATATCTCTAATTGAATTATCACTAGTCAAATTGTAATTTGAGATATCTCTTATTAGAATTTGGACTAGGCAAATCATATTTAAAGATATCTTGAATTGGAATTATGACTAAGTCAAAACTCAATTGAAGATATCTGAAAATATTTTTCAATGGAAGATTATGTCTAGTCGTAATAGCATTGTAGATATCTGGAATGTGTATTATGACTAGACAAAACTAAATTGTAGATATCTTCAATGCATATTATGACTAGTCATAATCACATTGTAGATATCTTAGTTGCAATTACGACGAGTCATAATTGCAATATAGGTATCTATCACAATTGTGACTATCCGAAATTATATTTATGGATAGTCAAAACCAAGTTTTAAATGCTAAAATGGCTTGCCATACTGTGTGAAACCACGATCATTTGCGGTTCTACTACATCACCTGTTACGTCAAGTTTGTCAGCCAATGATCGATTGAGGAAATAAAAGGGGTTTAAACATTGCTTAATATTTTATGAAATATTTAAAAACATACAAGTTTTACAATAACACACACAAGTTTAATATATAATTGCTAAAAGAACCGTTACTCATATTTATCAGCAATATTTACTTTGTAAAGCAAATCTTGTGTATCTTTACTTTTCAAAATTACTTTAAACATTTTGAAAAAGAAACTTTTAAAGCTTTTATTTCTTATACTTTAACTTAGCATGCTTTGAAAATACATTTAAATTAAATTTTATTATTTTAAGACACTTAAGTTAATTTTAAATAATAAACTACATGTATACGCTAATGGCAATCCATCCAAACAAATTAAATATACAGCTTTTTAGAAAAATAACATTGTTAACAACTTGGACAACTTAAGACAATACAAAATTATAAAAATACAAAATAATTAATGATAAAATTAAATATTGTAAATACAATACACTTAAATATAAATATTATGATTAAAACAAATCTGGAATTTTTGACAACTTAAGATAATAAATATATAAAATGAAAAAAAAAAAACATCTTAAATAACTTAATAAAAAAAAAAAAAAAAAAAAAAAAAAGATTAACCCTTTTGTTGGTTTACTTATTTTAGCAAATAAAACTGCTTCCTCAAGTCCAAGGAAGCTGGTCATCACAGCATCTGCCAAATAAGAGAAAAAACAAAAAAAAAAAAAAAAAGATTAACCCTTTTGTTGGTCATATTATATATATATATTTTTTTTTTTTTTTTTTACATTACTTTAACTGTGACAGGGAGTCATTCTGTTTTGCTTGGATGACTACTAAGAACAAGAACGAGATATATATATATATATAATAGTATATATATATATATATATATATATATATATATATATATATATCTATATATAGTGTATCACCATTCAATGTGTTAAAAAAGAGAGAAGCTCTCTGGTAAATGTGTTTTATACACACACCTCTAATGTCCGAGAACAGTGCAGTCTTTTCAAATGCCTCTTTCTTCATGTTGAATCTGGACATGAGGGATATTTTTAAAAACCCTAAAACTGATAATACAGATTGAGGTGATTAACAATTGCGGAAAATGTTTGACATTTCAAAACGAACAGTGAAGGAGTTATTTTTAAAATTTCTGATTAGCGTTGTAACTTATTGAGTATTGACACCACCTGTCCAGCATCCGTCTGGTACCGTCTTTGAGGTTTCTGCCTCCAATTCTGCACAACTTTAAAGGGTTACTCCACCGCAAAATGAAAATGTTGTCAATCACTTACCCTCATGTCGTTCCAAACCCGTAAAAGCTTCCTTCGTCTTCGGAACACAATTTAAGATATTTTGGATGAAAACAGGGAGGCTTGAGACTGTCCCATAGACTTCCAAATAAATAACAGTGTCAAGGTCCAGGAAAGTATAAAAAACATCGTCAGAATAGTCAATCTGTCATCAATGATTCAACCGTGACGTTATGAAGCAATGAGAATACTTTATGTATACGAAGAAAACAAAAATAACGACTTTATTCAAAAATTCCTCTCCTCTGTGTCTCTCCACATCAGCGTAGCGCCATTTTGGTAAATCTGAGCAGTAGGCAGGTGGCAATTAACAATATTCAAGTTATTCGAATACGCCCTAAAAGACGGCGCGCCGCGAGACGACAGTAATGCACCACCGAGCTACCAATCTACACTGATTCAGCTACAGATTTCTGGATTGAACACAGGACTCTCTGCGTCACATTGTGCAGCTGCTGAATCAAGGAAATGTGACCGTCTTAACTTGTGACCTGTGTTTACCTATTATAAAAATAAACCATAGTAGAATGCTGACTACATTTTATGGTTTATGATGTTAAAGAACATTTCATGACGTCTACGTTTGTTTTTGCGTTTGCCTATCGCGGGACTGGACAGTTTCGGTCTGTTAAATAGAGAACCATTACAAACCATCAGCAATTAACCATTAAAACCATTACCAAATGGTCTCCATTACGTAGTGTGTTTTTGGGCATATTCCATTAGGATTCATTGGTTTGTATAGGTTTCCATTACAAATCTGTATTGGTCACGATTTGCACATAATGGTTTCCATCACAGTTTTTGTAATGGTTCTGATGGTTCCATTACAAGCTTTTGTATTGGTCTTTATTTGGCACATTTAATGGTTTCCATCACAGTTTTGTATTGGTTCTGATGGTTCCATTACAAGTTTCTATTGGTTTTTATTTGCAAATATTTAATGGTTTCCGTTGCAGTGTTTGTATTGGTTCTGATTTGAATGTTAACCTGATAACTGAAGGGTAATTAGGCCATTGATTAATTAAATAATTTTAAATTATTAATCATACAACTATACACAGGTTTTGTCAAGAATATCATTTTTATTTATTTTAAACTGAATACCAACCTTTCAATAGCAAACAGTTCAGGTTGTTTTGAAAAGAATTAAGAATATGTACCTAAATCAAAATTATTCACAGAATACTCAAACATAGCTGGAATTAACACAAAAACCTTGACATTAAATTTTTTTTAAAATTATTATTGTTATTCATTAATGCATTATAGAAATACAGGGAACTATGAACTGCATTTGTGGCTTCATTGTAGCTGTCTTAGACCTGCAAAAGAGAAGGAAAATTTGTTAGGACAATGTACCACTTAAACCAACATTAACAGTATGTGAGATTATCCATACATATTTCTATGGCAATCTCAAAAAAAGTTTGCAAAAACTTAGTTGTTGACAAACACACATCATCATGATTAAATTCGTCCAACACTTTGGGGCACTTTGAGCAGATTCAAATTCTTGACAGATATGAACTTTTTGTCCATTACACATTTTATGTTTATAAAATGTGTAATGGACAACATTTTTTAAAGGCAGATAATTTTTAATTTTTCTTATGCGCATGCTTTAATAGATGCATATTGTCATTAATTATTGTCCGCTGTGTTGAATATCTCAATGGTTTAGGTGTAGTTCAGTGGTTGTTTTGTTGTTATGAGTGAGTGAATAAATGTGTCCCTGCAGCACAAAAGCAGTTTTAAGTTGCTGGGTTTATTTATAGCAATAGACAAACAAAACATTGTATGGGACGAAATTATCGATTTTTTCTTTTCATGCCAAAAATCATTAGGATTTTAAGTAAAGAATCATGTTCCATGAATATATTTTGTAAATTTCATACCATAAATGTATCAAAACTTATTTTTGATTTAATAAAATGCTTTGCTTTGGACTTTAAATAGTTTTCGCAATATTTAGATTTTTTTGCACCCTCAGATTCCAGAGTTTTCAAATGGTTGTAGTCTCCGACAAATATTGTCCTCCTGAACAAACCATACTTAATGGAAAATTAATTCTTAATATTATTGATATAAAATCTAAATTTAAAAAAAAAAATACCCGTATAACATGGTTTTTTGTGGTCCAGGGTCACAAATAGTCTTGAATATTAAATTGTCTACTTTTTATGGTACATAGTCTCTATTCACTTCAAATCATATAAGAGGGTTGTAGTAATTTACATTTCAGATATGGATATGTAAATACTTACCACTGACAGTTTTATCCTTTTGGTTTTGGTCACTGATCTTCTCAGCCAGGTATTTCCGTACCCTTAGGAAGCGCTTTATTCCTCTGAGGTGTGGCCTCTTTTCTTCAGCTTCTGAGACAGACACTCTTGTTTCAAACACACACACCACACACACACACCACAATATAAACAAATTGAATTCAAGAACTGATGGACTAATCTCAGGACTTAAATCTGACCACTCTCAAAAGTGGAAATAATTAGCATGTGTGACCTGTGCTGGCAAAATAAGTCACAATGAGCAATTTTTTTTTATTATTATTATTATTCTCATTAATAATCCTTCAAAATGATGTATAATTTGTTGAAATCTGACAAAATGAGCAGGTGAGCTACACCAGTTTGAAGTTGAAAGAGTTGGCAAAGTCAATTTTGAGAAAAATCAGGTTTAAAGTTTTCTAAAGGTTCCAAAGCAAAAATCAAAGAGCAACATTGCATCTTTTCCTGCAGTTCTTTTCTTAATAATAATTCACTTTTTATTTTACATTGAACAAAAGCATTCAAGTAAAAAAAAAAAAAAAAAAAAACAAATCCATTGTAAAATCCCTTTATTGTTTCATTACAATAAAGTAATTATTATTAAAACATAAAAAGCAGTTCCATAAAGATCAGTGATTGACTGTCATTCTGTGTATGTTTATCAGGATATATATAATTGTTTATATAATCCTGATAAACATTTGAATGTCGGATTGAAATGAACGCTGTTTTGTTAGTTTAATTGTTAGTATAAGTGTTAATTGTTAGTATAAGTGCAGCTAATAATAATAATAATAATAAAAAATTAATTAGTATGTTTTTGTGTTTTGCTTTGGTACTGAAATTTTGGTACCGTGACAACACTAATAGTTGGTTTAAAACTGAAGACCTTGATTAATGTGTTCAGGTGCAATGCAGGGTTGGAGCAAAACTCTTCATGTAAGTGGACCTTAAGAGACATGAGAGATCTCCTGTAATATATTCTGAACATGACACTTCAAAGAGGCAGGATGACTTCTAGATTAATGACTTACAACACTGGTGTCCAGTCCTGGGCTGGAGGACCAATGTTCTGAAGAGTTTCTGGTGATCCTTGATCAGCTGCCCCGATCTGCTTAACTGGGGTTGGAGCTAAACTCTGACAAAAGAGAAGACAACCAATATTATGATGTTAAAAAGTTAAAAAAAATTTGATTCAGAAATATGCACAATGTCTGAAAATGCACAGAGATGAGAATAAAGCTATGTGTTTAATAAGAACTTTCAACCCACTGAAAAATAAAGAAGCAATATTACAGTAAGTCACAGATGCATTTTTATTTATTCTTATTAATATTGTTTAAATATGTTACAGTTACCTTGTGGTTTATCGATGAAATAGAAAAGATCTATCAGTGATGAATGGCATCATACATGAATCATATGTAATGATATTTAATAAAGGGGTCTAACACCTGTGTCTACACTGGACGGCACAACAAATACAACAGAGCCTATTAGAATCAGTAATGCTCTCTACACTGGATGTGGCATGGCACAACCAACAAATCACAGACGGTAAACTGATGCCTTGTTTCTATTTATGATGTACTGACAAAGTTCAAATGATTTTCAAGTCACTTTGGTGCGTCCAGTGTAGACACGGTGTGAGAGTGTGTAGCTTGGAGTTAGAGAATTGGAATCTACTTCATTGTGCATTGCATTCTGGGTATACAATACAAAATCACCAAAGGAAAAAATTACTATTTACATTAATATTTGTAAGAGCTTCTTGCACTTTATTAGAATGGACTAATATTTGAAGGATTATGTGACACTGGAGACTGGAGTAATGATGCTGAAAATTTCAGCTTTGATCACTTTTTAAAACATACTGAAATAGAAAATAGTTATAAAATGGTAATTTCACAATATTACTATTTTACTGTATTTTAATCAAATAAATGCAGCAGTGGTGAGCATAAAATATTTATTTTTACAAATCTGACCCTTACATTTTTGAATGGTAGTGTATGTATGTTTGAGGAATTACTTACTTTTCATGGTTTCATAATGTCTAAAAATGTTCTTCGACAGGAGATATGACTCTAGAGCACAGCCATCAGCATGGAAGAACCTAGGAACATAAGCATACTGTCACAGAGACACAACAATATTCATTATACAATGACAGGTTTATTACAAATAAACTATAGCAGAGGTGAAATGCAGAAAAGAAAAAAAAAAAATTGACAGAATATATACAAAAAAAAAGACTTAAACATTTTAGTTTTACTAATTTAGTAATGCTCCTACAGCGTGGACATCAAAATAACTAACAAGCAAACAAACACACACACACATATATATATATCTATATCTATATATATATATGTGTGTGTGTGTGTGTGTGTGTGTGTGTTTCTGTGTGTCTCTCTGTGTGTGTGTGTGTGTGTGTGTCTGTGTTTTCATTATCTCCCTTCAGAAATTTTAAATCAGGAACATCTCCTGTGTCATAGAGGGTTTTTTTCTTTTCTGGCACTTCTGAAATAACAGAATAAGTGGTATTTATGTTGTTTACTATGAAAGATCAAAACCGGAAGGTTTCAGCCCATTGTAAGTGATGTAACGTAACGTTAACTGTACAGTGCATACTTTTAGGTTAAATTAATTAGCTTACTTCCATTCATCCGTTAAGATATATATATAGAGAGAGAGAGAGAGAGAGAGAGAGATGACAGAGAGAGACGAGCGCTCATCTACACATAAGATGACGTTAAAAGCCCAAACTTAATAAATAAGAGCTCAAGTTTATCGTTACCTCTTGTAGTTAGCCTTACAGTGGAGATGCTAACGGACTTTTTCTGACGACACTAAACCATTTCTATAAAGTAACATATTAAACGGAAGCGTATCATTTACATTAAATAAAGTGTCAGAAACACTTTAATGTACTATTTGTGTAATTATATAGACGAAACTTACCTAAAAAACAATAGTGAAAAGAAAACCACATTGAGAGTCAGCGTTCAGCTGCTTGACGGTTGGGCTGCCGCCTCGTTTCCATGGTGACGTCCTCCGCTCCAGTTCAGCGCGCGTGCCAATTACAGCACGGTAGTAAGTCACGCAGAATTTCACTGTTATTTCAACATTTATTTTGGCCTAAATTTGGACCAAATCAGATGGACCAAAACAAAAACCTAATATTAAACATAGATTTGGGGCTCATATTTGAACCAAATCAGACAGACAAAACAAGACCATTGCTGAGTTTAGGGCAAAATTTGGACCAAATCCCGACGAAACAAGCAAAGACCAACTTTCAACGTCAATTTTTGATCTAAAAGAAGGCCATGACGGGCCGAGATTTAGCGAGATTTAGCAAAAAAAAAAAAAAAAAAAAAAAACGATGTCCGAATGACGTCTGGTGCTGGGTGGGTACCAGCAGAAGTTTCCAAAGTGTTCTATTGGTCCTTAACGGTATCCAATAGACCAATACATGCCACAAATAAGAGAAAGCAAATTACAAATAGAGACCCATAAGGACCATTACAATGTCCATTAAAACCAACAGAATTCCCATTAGAACCATTAAAACCATTACAAATTCTGTAATGGTTTCTATTGTTTGTGTGTTCATTTATTTTATTATTTTTTTTTTTTTTTCAGCAGTCTAGCCTACCCACTAAGACCATTACAGTTTTCCAAAGAAACCACTTAATTTATTGGAGTCATAATGATTTCTACTGGTGTCCAGTAGATACCACCAGAAGTTTCCAAAGGTGTTCTGTTGGTCCTTAATGGTATCCAATAGACAATACATGCCACCAATAGAAGAAAGCAAATTACCAATAGAGACCAACAGAGACCATTACAGTGTCCATTAAAACAGAGACATTAGTCCCTTAAAACATTAGATTCCCATTAGAACCATTAAAACCATTACAAATTCTGTAATGGTTTCTATTGTTTTTTTCAGCAGGGCAGACAACAGTAAATTTGTGACTACTGTGGTTTAATTATAAACGCTACCGTTAACTTATATTTACCATAGTAAAAACATGGTACATTTTCTTTAGAGACTGCTGATGTCTCATTAATGTAACTTAACATTGTTTCCACGTTGCCTTTATTTTCTCGTAGCATTACTTTGGAAACGTGACTTGATTTAAATGAAGTGTAAACGTATAAGATTATGCTTATAAGATTCTGCTTGTGAATATATTCGCAAGCAGAAATACCGTTAATATTTCATAATTTTTTTTAAGTAATTGGCGTAAACGCAAGTCTCAAGGTACAAAGTATTACATCTATATACAGATTTTTTAATACAGAATAAAGTTAATATTTCAAACGCAGATGACAAGTTAACACGTTTATAAAGTAATATAATCTAGCATAGCATAATCTTATACGTTTACACTTCACGAATACGCTGTAGTAGTGTAAACAATATGCCTAACCATAGCAAAAGTTATGCGTTTTAAAATGAAAACACACTAGTGTAAACAGGGTCTTAAGCGCGGGGCTGCCATACGCTGATTGGACAGCTTCAAGGAATTCGATTGGTTATTGTCTGGCGTTTCAAAATGACAACTGGCCAATGGCTGTGCGTCTCGTTTTCAATCAAGTGGCGACTGTTTGTGGTTCCCGCACAAATGTCCTTTGTTTCTCTTTGTTTACAAGTAACGACAAAAACAGGCCTAAGATTCATAAATTTATGCACAAAGACCCATAATTGTTCCTGTAATTTCTACAGAATGAGAAGAGTTGGACGTATGGAACTAAAAAAAAAGAAATAAATATATAGATTTTGTTAAACATTTGTATGCATTATTTAATTGGCCATCTTTTTAACAATAAAGCCGAGTATCTTTTTAATACATTGTGACCAAAGTTATTAATTATAACCTAAATAAAAGTACACTACTAGACAAATACATCACAGCATGTTATTTTCATCGAAAATTGTTTTAGCACTATAAAGCAAATACACAATTTGAAAAAATATATTTGTTTGCTGCGACTGCACTTTTTTTTTATTTTAATTAACATTATTTCAAGATTAATAAAGACTAAAAACCACTCTCCACATGTATTTATCATTAATTTATACTGTTATTTGCTACTGTATTTTAAAAACTATATATAATTATTCAGATTTTCATATCAATGATCGTGATCAGATGAAGGAAATCGCTCTCGCACAGAGAAAATAGGTGGCTCTTAAAAGAGCCTTTAGTTTGAAGAGAAACTTCACTAGTTTACTTGGCCTTGGCTGGTTTCTCGGTCTTCTTGGGCAGCACGCGCCCTGAGCGATGGTCACTCCGCCCAGGAGTTTGTTCAGCTCCTCGTCGTTGCGCACCGCCAGCTGCAGGTGACGGGGGATGATACGGGTCTTCTTGTTGTCCCGAGCGGCGTTTCCAGCCAACTCCAGGATCTCCGCGGTGAGATACTCGAGCACAGCGGCCAAATACACCGGAGCACCGGCACCGACGCGCTCGGCATAGTTGCCTTTGCGGAGAAGCCTTTAAAACACGACCGACGGGGAACTGCAGTCCAGCTCTGGAGGAGCGAGAGTCTTGGCCTTGGCTCGGGCCTTTTCAACCGGTTTTGCCTCTTCCACTCATTATAATATATAATAAGTGTTGCCAACTAATTTTCAGAGAAAGTTGCTAATGGAAGGTTGATTTGTTGCTAAAAGTTGCTAAATGACGTTGTGATGTCATTTCGCAATGACGTCATTGCGTAATCACGAAGCAAAATTGTCACAACCTAAAATAAGTGTTGGCCAAAAAAAATATTTTTATATATGTTAATTTAGATTTCTTTGTAAAATATTGCATAATATAATATTAAAATATAAATAACTGCATTTTTAAATGCATTGAATTATTGAACACTTACATGAAACAATTTAAAAAAAAAAAAAAAAAAAAAAAAAAAAAAAAAAAAAAAAAAAAAAAAAAAAAAACAAACAAAAAAAAAAAAAAAAAAAAAAAAAAAAAAAAAAAAAAAAAAAAAAAAAAAAAAAAAAAAAAAAAAAAAAACAAAAAAAAAAAAAAAAAAAAAAAAAAAAAAAAAAAAAAAAAAAAAAAAAAAAAAAAAAAAAAAAAACAAAAAAAAAAAAAAAAAAAAAAAAAAAAAAAAAAAAAAAAAAAAAAGAAAAAAAAAAAAAAAACTAATGATTACAATTTAAAAAAAACAATAAAAAAAAAAAACTAGTTTATAGATAGTAAACTAGAAATTCTACACATTTTCAACAATTATTGCTTTAAGGAGTGTTTTAAGTAGTTTATATGCTACAATCTGAGAAAAGTCTGTAAAAACAGGGCACAATCTACTATGTTAATATGAAAGATTTTCCGTATTGTTTTATATCTGCATTTTAAATTACGCATTGTGTTTCCGGGTGATAATGGATATTGTCCTGGAAAATTACTACTATCTTTTCCATTTTCCTTACAGTGTACTAACTGATCACCAATTGCAGGTACAAGCTACTAACAAAGAGTATCATATTAAATTATTATTATTATTATTATTAAAGAGCAGGTCATATGGGTTTTTGAAAAATCTCTCTTTTGCAGTTTATAACGTAGCTATCGACTTAAATGAAAACAATCTGCAAAGTTGTTAATCAAAAAAGTGCATGATAAATAAGATATTGTCTCTCAAAAGAGAGAGTCGGTTCTGAATCGCCGTAAAACGAGTCGTTATAGTTTCGACTCTTTTGCCTGTTCCCGGTGTACGTCACTGGGTAACACATTTGCATAATCCCCCCGCCTGCCCGCGAAATCTGCCCACAAACACACGTTTGCTATTAGTGCGTTTACATCATGTTGAGAAGACGCGGTGTTCAAGTATACCACAGAAATACAAGTTCGAGCCTTTTGTTGTGTGCTTGTCATTTTATCAAGAACTGCTTCTCTAATCTGGGCTTTTATCTTCGTTGGCTTCTAATCTTCTTAAGTGCAGCTTTAGGTTTCCAGGTAAAGCACGATATTACTGTCTTACTGAAGTAAGTTAGTTCTAAAAATTCGCAGTGAACCTAAGAATATGTCGATTATTGTAGACTGACGTTGTTCTAATTACTTTGTTTAATAATAAAGAATGTAGTGTAGCACACAGACTTTATAATAATTGTGAAATTGCTGTTTATTGTGCTGCACTGGCAGTTACAGGGTTAATGCGGGAGAGGAGACGAGTGATTTTGGGCTGGTGCTCCTGTGATACAACTGTTCTGCGTTCTGATTAAAAGTTAAGACCAAGCGTCTTTTGTCTGTCGTTCTTCAAACATTACAGTAGACATATTTTGGTTTACAAACTGTATTGTTTAATCAGTTAGTCAAATTAGCACTAGGCTAACGTATCCACCTAGTGTTCACAGTTTAGCAGCTAAACTTTAGCTGTGGGCACGATTCGCTTGCATAAGTTTTTTTGTATTTTATGTCATTATAAGAACGGATTGACTATATTATTGTTTTATGTAAAGGTGCTTTGTCAATGGTAGCGCTGGCTAACTGGCTCAAGGACTCCTCTCTGTGCCAATCACAACAGGTTTGGCCAGCTGACCAATCAGAGCAGAGGGGAGGGGCTTGCTCCGAACTTGCTTGAAACGAATCATTTTCCTGATCATTGGCAAATGACTCTAATATTAAATGTATATTCTGAGAAAATTACAATGTTTTCTGACCTTAGATGCATTTAAACCTGATGTAGGGGACTCCAATACAATATTGGGACACTTTAAAATACCATATGACCTGCTCTTTAAATTCAATAATTGCAAATAGCAGCTAACTCAATTCATGTGATTTGTGTACTGCTAGGCATCTTTGGTTTCCTCTTTTTGTGTAATTTGGATAGAAAATTATGCCTTTGAGTCACTTATCAAAATTTGCTAAAAGTTGCCAAATAAATTTTTAAAAATTGCTAAATTTGTCAAGTACACCCGGCTGCAGCCTGCAGATCGAGGCGGGGCTGCATCTGAGGCGGGGCTGCACGTGTCGCCCCGCCCCATACCTACTCTGATTGGTTCGATCGTCTTTCATAGACATGCATGATATGAAATGTGTGCGTAGTTTGTTTAAAAAGCTAAAAATGCTGTGCTGTTTTACAAAGCCTTCATTATAATGCACAGTTGTTTATTGTTAACTTGACTCACTATGTCTGATTTATTGAATCACGAGATGTTATCTGCTGCAAGTTTAATCTTATGGACCAGTCGAATTCATGAATGAATCACTGGGACATTGTAAAACACGCTTAACGTGAAAGTACGTGACTTAATGCATTAAAACTGTGTTTTAAAAAGGCCAAACTCAGTAATCAAATTATTAATAAAGCATTCTATTCACAGACAAGCAGATATGAGCGCAGAATTCGAACTCAACGCGATTAATTAAGTGTTAAGCATTTTCCTCTCATTACCTGCTTATCTGTTAATACAATGTTTTATTAAAAATGTTTACTGAGTTTGGTATTTTTAAAACACGTTTTTTAATGCATTTACACCACGGTTAAGCGTTTTCCTTTTAGGCTATGGTTTTTTTATGGGAGGAAAATGCTTAACACGTAATTAAACGCATTGCATTCTTATTCTGGACTCACCTGCTTGTCTGTGAATAGAATACTTTATTAGTAATGTGTTTACTGAGTTTGGTCTTTTTTAAAAAAAAAAAAAAAAAAAAAAACTTTTAATGCATTAAGCCACGTTAAGCATTCCAGCTGAATGAAAAGAATCGGCTCAATAATGGTCACAAAATTGGTCTCGGAGAAGATACCAATTTAATATAAATAGATGATACTTTATAAAGTTTATCTCAATATTTGTCTGCAGTGGCTGTGAGACAACTGCACTAAAATAAGACCATGATGCGCATGAAATTGCGTTCGTTACTATAGCAACAGATTACTGGTATGTCCTTTCAGAATCATCACTGGCCGGTAGAAATAAAAGTTTCTCGATTTCTTCACTTTAAAATAATGAGGAACAGCATATTTGCCTGAAATAAAAAGGGAGGAAAAGCCTATGCTTTGCAATGTAGTAAAGAAAATTAAAGTTTCATAAAAATTGAAATAGCACACAGCAGACACATTAGCCTGTTGCAGATAATTATACGTAACAATAAAATTAAATAATTGTCTTATCATGCTATATAAATTAAAACAATACTTTCTCATACTCCGATGATATGAAATGATCAAATTTACAAAAATTATTTAATTCATAATTCATTCTTCTATTTGATCCTCCTACTGTGGATAATAAACCCAATTAATTTATTAAATGTAGTTGGTTGTTCATCTGTTAGCCTAAAGATCAGTTTAATTTAGCAAAACAATCATTTCAGGGACATGGCGAGTTACAGGTTAATGTTTTATTTATTTATTTATTTATTTATTTATTTATTTCAGGTTTATTTAACATATTTATTTAACATATTTTTATATTTCTTCTGTGCATTATAATGAAGGCTTTGTAAAACTCCACAGCATTTTTAGCTTTTTAAACAACATACTCTGTCCTACACCAACTACGCACACATTTCCTATCATGCATGCCTTTGAAAGACGATCGAACCAATCAGAGTAGGAATGGGGCAGGGCGACATGTGCAGCCCAGCCCCAGGTGCAGCCCCGCCTCGATCTGCAGGCTGCAGCCCGGGGGGTGCTTCTCAAAATTTGTTGCTAGGTGCTTTTGGAAGAAAAAGTTGCTAGGGTTGTCTGAAAAGTTGCTAAATTTAGCAACAAAACACTGGTTACAACACAGTTCAAAGAATGAACAATAATTCAGAAAGCGTGCCCGTCTCCTATTGGCTGGAGTCTGAATATGTTCCAAGCCAATCAGTGAACTTCCCTCCAAACGTCAAACCCAACCCCCTTCCTCCAGCACGTGTCACACAGTAGTAGTGTAGCTGTTAGTGCGTGTGGCACAGAGGTTTGCATTCTTGAGCGAAGGAAAGATTTAAAGAGGTTTCTACAAGAAATGCAAACAGTAAAGTTTTGTGTTTGTACAGTAAACAGGTGTATACGTGTGTGTGTGTGTGTGTGTGTGTGTGATCATAAAGACTTGTCGGTGGCTTATTCAGTTATATGCTATACCTATCTATGCAATACAGTGGAATATTGCTCTTTTTAGTATATAAATTTAGCTCTCTATATATTTTATACCCTCGTTTGGGGCTGAGCCCCCTGAAATGAGAAATTCCTAGAATCGCGCCCTGCTGAGGACATTTTGACATGTAGGCCGTGAGGTTATTTTTAATGATCCCGTTATTTATTTTAATTATCATTAAACCCGTATCTGATTATCGCGAATTGAAAAACTCACAGTAAATACAGTTCAGCTTTAATCAAACTTATTAAGAGTCTCATGCAGGATTATCGCGTGTTGTAGTTTTGTTTGTGTGTAAAGTTGAGCTTTGGTAGAATTTTTTGGGAGTATTATGTTGGAGAATATATGATTTTCATTATTTGTATGAATGCATAATAGGAAACCGAATGTCTTCAGAAAATTTTGATTGCATTTTCTTTCCTTCTTCCCTCAGCAGCTTTGTTTACAGAGGTTACCATGGAAACACCTCTGTTCTGCAGTTCATAAGACTGTGGATTTACAAATTCATTCTACCTTGTTATCAGAGGAGTTGAGATTTTTAGAATGCACATTAGCTTTATGTAGAACTGGTTTTATGGAGCAGATAAAATTTAATGAAAAAAAAAATGTGTGTATATATATATATATATATATATATATATATATATATATATATATATACTCTATTTTTTTAAATGGTCAAAACTTTATTTGAATATGTAACGTTGGTAAATGTCAGTAGATAACATGTTATGAATATTTATGAATATTTTTTGTTAGTTTAAAATCTGGCCATGATTTTTTAAATGTTTTATTTCACTGTTTAGGCAAAAAAAAAAAAAAAAAAAATAAATAGCATTGTACTTTTATTCAATTTTTAGTTTGTTGGTTTTTGTCATAAAAATTATTTCAGTGTGTGTGTGTCAGTACTTTTTTTAATATTTTCCAGCATATTTGAACAACGCCGTGATCTTATAACAGTTTGGATTGAAACATTATTTAAGAGATTTAAGTTACTTTATAACGGATTGGTAGCTCTCAGCCGCTGTCATTTTTAAAAAGTAGCTCCCGAATGGAATAAGGTTGGAGACCCCTGGCTACAGAATCATGCTTGAAGTGGTTAAACGGGTTGCATATTTATAAAATATGCAATCCTTATTATGTTCCTCAATTATTATAATTAGTTTGTTTGCAGAGATTTGATAACCATAAAAATGGTAACATCTCTAATATAATCGTAGCATCAATGTTCAGTGAGTTCTGCAGACGCTTCTCTCACTGTTGTGTTTGGTAGCTGAGGTACCTTATAGTGGAAGTCACAGCATTTTGTTGTTTTTGTCTATCGTGGGCCTCATTGTTCATATGTAGGCCATATGTAGTAAAAAATTAAAAATTCTCAGTTATGGCACTATGCCTCACATTTTCACGTGTTGCACCGGCTTTTTTCAGCTCATCACTGAAGACACATTGTTATTTGTGCATTGCTAACTTTAGAAGAAGCGTTGTGTGGATGAAAATGACAGAAGTGTTAAGAGGCCTAATAAAGGTTGAGCTGATGATTGTGGTTTGACGCCTGCTCTGTTTTTGCTCTATAGTTTTAACCAGAGCGGGGAAGATAGTTATTCTTATTCTTCATCTTTAGTTTCATAAACCTCAAAATACTACCACAAGAGCAAAAGCAGCAACATGTGCATGTCATTTTCATTTACTTCCCCTTCTTAGAAACCCTGTCTAATATCAGATTTAAGAGTCTCTGTTTTCTCAGGGGCCCCATCTGATATTGGCGAAACATATCTGGCAAATGCTACACTGTGTATTTGTGTTCTGGAAGTGTCAAATGTTCAGTCACCACTCAAAACACAGAGGTTTTGTTCTACCAGCTCACGAATCCTCTCATTATAACAACGTGCAGATACGATGTAAATAAGAAGTTGACTGTGCAGTGCAGACAGCTTCACTGATTAGCAAGACGTCTTGAGATCACGATTAACTGAAGTGAATGACAGCTTTTAGTAATTATAGACGGAGTGCTATTTGCACATTTTCTAGGCTGTATAATCCTGACTTCTCAGAACGGATATCTTAACCTCAGAGAAGAAAGTATTGTGTTTCGTGTGCTTTTCCTGTGTGCTCCGGCGCAAACTGCTGCGCTCTCATACAAATGCATGAATGTGGTGACTGGAGTTTGTTGCCTTTGGGGTGAACTAACCCTTTAATAAAAGATTACATTTTCATTTTGTTTTTCTGCAAACCCTATCGTATGATTATTTGGAATATGGAATGAGTTGTATGGGATAATTTAATAAGAATTAAATTATTTTTGTAAAAAGATTGAAGAAGGTTGCAATGCATTAAATGGATAAGTGCAATTTTATTTAATAATGTCTTATTTTGTGATCCGGAGGGAAAAAAAAAAAGTAGCTTAATATGGCTTTAGAACAGCATCAGGTTTATTAATTACTTACATAAGTTTTGAAGGTTTAAATAAACTCTAAACTCTAAACTCACTAAGTCCGCCGCTGTCTGTAATTGTTGATGAGAGAAAACTCAGATAAGAGCAGGCCTTACATGAACAGGCCTACATTAGAAGTCAGCTCATGACTCCTTCTGCGGGGCGGGGTGGGGGGGGGGATTTTATTTACTTGGTATGGGTACTCGTATGATCTGTCCAGAATCTTGTGAGGCTTTGGCAGTGAGGAGGTGCAGACAACAAAACAATGCAGTGTGAGGAAACAATTACTGAAGACCATTCTCTGTGAAACAGACTTTCAAGTAGTCAAAAACAACTTTAACTCTCTGCGTGCTCTAAAAGGAATAAATATCTCCTAGAATGGATCTCTTTTTTCTGTCCTGTGTTTTGTGTCGAGAGTTGTGTCTCCTCCCTCATCTCTTCTTGAGCTGTGAAATGCAGGAAGTGTCTGATTTAGCGACGCGCATCACTGTTTAAACAGTCTGTTTAATGTGTCAGTAATGGGGTCCAGTGCACTGCCTCTCATGCTCTGTGAGTATTTCAATATATTCTACTCTATCTTCTGTTTTTCTGTTTTTAAAACAGTGTTCAGCTGAAGATAAATGAATGGTTGTGCTGTGTGTAGGAGGCTCTATGAATCTTGCTGTTTATTGTATTCTTTGTTCAGATTAATGTGATGATATGTTATGTTTGGATCAGATACAGAGTTTCAGAGAACTTTTATCTGTGCTGCTTGTGAAAGATGGAGGACATGTGCTTTTGCTTGTTTTTTTTTTAAATACTTGTTGTTCTTATTTCATGTAGTTCAGTTAAATCAGATGCATTTGTGTTAATATGAGTTTGGTGTTTGGTATTTTATCTTTTAATAGACTCTGAAAATGAATTGTCCATACTAACTAACTTCTGTTTTCTGAGACACTTTTTCACTTATTTTTAACCAGTTTGTCTCTGTGTCATTTTTACACACTGGGTGTGCCACATTTATTGTCAGCTTAATGTGCAAAGAACCCTGACTCTGCGTATCAATATACTTTACAGAATAAACTGGTCTGATGTGTAAAACTATACTCAGGCTCGCCACATAACCTTAAAACTAATATAAAATATAACTACATTAAACTCAGGATCACCAACAACATAGTCACTACCTTTAGTAGTGTCTGTAACTGCCTATTAATATTTTTAATGAAAGAGAACTTAGAGAGTGTGGGCTGCTTTTGGTGCTTGAATTTTGCTTCGATAAATGCTAGAAGTCACTATTTTAAAAATCTGTATTTTTTTTTTCTCTATTTAACATTAACTTACAATAGTGAAAGACTTCTTCCCTCGGGTAGATTGCATATTTTCTTGCCTAGGATGTTGTGTTTGTGCTCATGATCAATAATCATTTTGTTTGCATTCTCTCAAACTGATTTGCCGAAATCAAAATGCAGATGGTGAAGGGATTTGCTATTGTTAAACGCTGTTTGAGCAAAGTCAGTAAGTTTTCATCCAATTCCATAAAATTAACTTGCATTTTTGGAAAAAAGAAAATTCTCTCCGGTTCAAAATAACCTGAACACAACATGAGGGTTAAGACGATGAATGAATAAATGAATGAATTTATATAGCGCTTTATTGTGTATTGCTATACACAATCATGTGTGGGTCTCTCCTCAACCACCACCAGTGTGCAGCATCCACCCGGATGATACGACGGCAGCCACAGCGCCCACCACACACTAGAGGTCTTCACAGTGCACCCGAGACCCGTCAACCCGGGACCCGATCCGGGACCCGTACGGGTTCGGGTCTATATTTTAAATGATCAGCCGGGTCGGGGTCGGGTCCGAATCTATTACTTCGGGTCGCGGGTCCTGTTAACATTGTGTTATACCCGTGCGATCTGAGTCATCGGACTCGGAAAACACCCGGCCGTGATCAGACACTGCTTGTTTTTTTGTAACTTGCAACTTGTAAAATTAGGAAAAGAAAGAGAAGTGTGAGCCAAAAAAAAAGCGATCTCTCTCTCTCTCTCTCTCTCTCTGTCGTTAGAAGCAGAGCGCGCAGACTCAGAGTTAATGCAAGTGCACGCACGGTAATAATGGACATGTTCATGAGCGATGTGTGAAAAAAGCTAAAAAAAAAAAACAACGAGTGTAAAGAGGTAACACCTACGGGCACCTCTTCTGTCTGGGCATCCTTCATGCATATTGTAGACATCAGAAAAAAGTGCTTTTCTGAAAACTTTTTTCTGATGTTCGTCTACAATATGCATGAAGGATGCTCTGCGTCGAGTCTGAATCTGACCACTAAAACTTTAAGATTAAACGGTTCATTTATATTATTATAAAAATGGGAGAAAATGTAAAGTGTAATGTAAAATAAGAAAAGGCGCCACTGAAGATTACTAATACGTGTGACGCACTGTTGAAGTTTGATTCAGCAAAAACTGGCACATCGCATCTTTTAAAGCATACCAGGTCGTGTGGTAAAAATGTTTTGAGCCAATCTTCAGTGGCGCCTTTTTTATTTTACATTACGCTTTACATTTTCTCCCATTTTTATAATAATATAAATTAACCGTTTAATCTTAAAGTTTTAGTGGTCAGATTCAGACTCGACGCAGAGCAGAGAGCACAGAGAGCATAGCAAATAAATAACGTCAGCGGCCATGACACTAAACGAGCAATCGTTATTAGCCTATAGTTCAAAAGGGCAAACAGTCGAAGTTATTATGCGAGTTAACTCGAGTCAGAATGTACATGTGCACAGTTGCATTTGTCATCCGTCACCGTAACATCAAGTGGACTTTTGAAGCTGAAATAATGAGTGGATTATTAAGCTTGGACTTGGAATAACGAGAGGAATAACATGGATAACTTTCTTTGTCGGAGGATTGTAATGCATCACAGGCAGTCAGGTACAAGGAAGGGAGACTACGGCTCCTTAAATTAGGTAAGACAAAAAGTTGTATTTTTCGCCACAGGTTTATTGACTTGTAATAGCAATTTAAGGTAGAATATAAGACAATCGGGTCCAGTCGGGTCTGTGTCTTGCCGGCGGGTTCGGGTCCAGCTTTCAAATAATAGACGGGTCCAGGTCGGGTCCGGGTAGGCATTTCTCGGATCTACATGGGTCCGGGTCCAGGTTTTTGAAATAATAGACGGGTCCGGGTCGGTTCGGTGTAGTACATTACGGGTCTCTTTCGGGTTCGGGCACGAATTTTTGGACCCGTGAAGACCTCTACCACACACCAGCTACAGGTGGAGAGGAGAGAGAGTCATAGACCCAATTCAATGAATAGGGATTATTAGGAGGCCATGATTGACAAGGACCAGTGGAGGGAATTCTGGCCAGGGACAACCGGGGTTACCACCCCTACTCTCTACAAGAAGTGCCATGGGATTTTTAATGACCAAAGAGAGTCGGGACCCCGGTTTAACATCTCATCCAAAGGACGGTGCTTTTTACAGTACAGTGTCCTCATCACTACACTGGGGCGTTAGGACCCACACAGACCACAGGGTGAGCACCCCCTGCTGGCCTCACTAACACCTCCTCCAGCAGCAACCTTGTTGTTTGTTTTTTTTTTTTTTTTTTTTTGATGTTGTCACCAGCCACATCGCTCTGCAACCCAAGACTGGGTTGTGCATCTTCTTCACTCCTCTGGAAAGGTATGTTTTGTCATTTTTAAAGGTTTTTAGACGAAAGTGAATTATAAACAAAGAATGTGGGTGTCTGTGGGAAATGAACTTAATTTGGATTAACTCATATTTGGATTAATGTTATTGTTGTTTTATGAAATTGTAGATTAGTTAGGTGCGTCCAGGCACTGTTTATAATGTTAGGCTATGTAAGTGTCATGCGCATGCAAGGTAAATTTTGTTTTATCTTGTAAATTCTTAAGGGGAGAAATGCTGGGAGTGAGCAGAAAGCAGAAGAAAAATGTTTATTTGTTGTTTTACAGAAGTTGCCAGCTGCTGCTTTGCTGTGGCTTGTATATCGGTTCCTGTCTCGGAACGCTGGATTGTTGCTTGTGCAATCGTGGCGTCAGGCCACACTTAGGTACCGACTACGCCACCGGGGTTATATACCCACGGAAATAACAGCAACACAAGTTCAATTAGACAGTACTTGATAGAAGAACGAAGACGTGACATTCAAGCTTAATACCTTTATTAACAATGAGTTATAAACCTCTGAATCAACAATCAGCTTTAATTGGGAATATTATAAAAGGAGGAATAAGAATTTAATAAACATAGACATTAGGTCAATTATTAAAAATCACAACCCACCAGTCTTACAATAGGAGTGACCAAGCCTGTGTGAAGAAGAGAATGTCACTGGGCCACGGACCTGCCAAGGAGAAATAAGAGTTTAAACACCACACATGCACAGTTCTCAAGAAAATTAACAAAACCCCTTTAAGAAAAGTGTAGTGAATAATACAAACCCACTCTACACTCCCAAAATCATACACATGTAGTGGCAGGAAAATCTCACGCCACATGCAGTGAAGGAAAGGCCAGATGACCCCGAAGGAAAGTACTCCCACCACAGGCTGGCTCCTAAGACACAAAAGATAGGAATTAAAACTCCCCTTTACACATCTCATAAACCTCAGCGGTTGGTCTAAACCAAACTCAAATAATAAAATCAATTACAAAAATAATAAACAAGTCAGGTCAAAACAGAAAAATCAGTATATAACCATAAACTTAAAATTTAGATAACAAAAATAAATCATAAACAAAACAGCAGGGCCTAGACGTCAGAGGTCCATTTGTATAGGACTCCACAAAGAAAGATCTGCCAAGTACAAACAAAACAGAACATAAATACCAAACAAACCATATTAGTATCTAAAATACAAATCCAAATAAACTACTTAGAACGCAAATCCCATACAGCATCAAACATTCGAAACTACAGAATTGTTAGATAATCTGATAATAACACATAGAATGTTAGCAATAAGACAAACCTACCAACCTAACACACACCGCGCGTGCGCATACCATACCTCTGCCGTAATCCAAGAGTGAAATATAGACTGGGTGATACAGCTCGTTGCTATAGGTTAAACACGGCATCCACACACTCGACGCTCACCCCATTAAATTGCCCACGCGCCTCACACTCTTGCATCGAGGATTTCCTTCCTGGGTTTAACACAGAATCAACGATGTAAAATAAACTAAACATCTTGGTATAATTACACACAAATGCCTCACTCACACACCTCGCTATGGCGCTTCGGGGTCACAACACCGGAAGGAGACGGAAAGGGTCAAAGCGTCAGGAAGTTACGCCGTCTACTAACCTTTACGCTATTTATAGAGCGAAATAAATACACGCCCCACCCTGCACAAAATCCTTATTCACTCGGTCACAATCGCGCACTGTCACTTTGAACGCCCTCAATTTGCTATTTTCTGAATACCACTTGCCTTGCAGACACAAAACCGTTGTCTCTTGTTCCGAGGCCACCTGCTGGTCATTTGTGTTAGTACACAAAGTTTTACCTATCAGATAGGTCCTTCAAAGTATCTTGGAGAGGTGAGGTGTCCAAGTCGCAACATCTAACTACTGGGGTGCCTCAGAGCTCAGTTCTTGGACCACTTCTCTTCTCTGTCTACATGGCATCGTTAGGTTCTGTCATTCAGAAACATGGGTTTTCATATCACTGTTATGCTGATGACACTCAGCTCTACCTCTCATTCCATCCTGATGATCCGACGGTAGCTGCTCGCATCTCAGCTTGTCTAACAGACATTTCTTGCTGGATGAAGGACCATCACCCTTCAAACTCAACCTTGCCAAGACAGAACTGCTTGTGGTTCCAGCAAACCTTTCGTTTCATCACAATTTCAGCATCCAGTTAGACACATCCACCATAACTCCTTCAAAAACAGCCAGAAACCTTGGAGTTATGATTGATTATCAGCTGACTTTCTCAGACCACATTGCTAAAACTGGTCCGGGCCTCCTGCAGATTTGCTTTATTCAACATCAAGAAGATCAGGCCCTTTCTTTTTCGGAACATGCTTCACAACTCCTTGTTCAAACTCTTGTTCTGGTCCAGGCTGGACTATTGCAATGCTCTCTTGGCAGGTCTTCCAGCCAGTTCTATCAAACCTTTACAGTTAATCCAGAACACGGCAGCTAGATTAATTTTTAATGAACCAAAAAGAATACACGTCACACCTCTGTTTATCAATTAGCACTGGCCTACAATAGCTCTGCTCGCATAAAATTCAAGGCATTGATGGTTTGCATACAAAACCACCACTGGTTCTGCCACCCTTTACCTGAATTCATTACTTCAGAGTTATGTGCTTCTAGAAGCTTGTGTTCTGCAAGTGAACGTTGCTTGATTGTGCATCCCAAAGAAGCACACTTCACTTTTACGGACTTTTAAATTAATTCTTCCCTCCTGGTGGAATGACCTGCCCAACTCAATCCCAGCAGCTGAGTCCTTAGCCATCTTCAAGAATCGACTAAAAACACATCTCTTCCATCTTTATTTGACCCTCTAACTCTAGCACTCTATATTGTAATTCTATTCTTAAAAAAAACACGTCCCTTTTAGACTTGCACTCTATTCATTTGTTGCTTGTTTTCTTTAAAAAAAAAACACACACTAGCTTTCTAATCTTTTTGTATTATATCTGTTTTCTTTTCATTTATTATACAATTTACAACACTAACACTCTAACACTAACTTGCTCTATTCTTATTCTATTCTGTTTTTTTCCCTTTCTTTTTATTTATTATTTAAAAAACCCTCGCTGCGTGTTCTGTGTTAAACTAACTAAGACTTTTTATAGCACTTGTATATCATTGCTCTTTTGTTGATTTTTTGCTCCATTGTCCTCATTTGTAAGTCGTTTTGGATTAAAGTGTCTGATAAATGCTGAACTGTAAATAATGTAAATGTACATTGTTGATTTGTGTTGTCCGTCTGTTGTGTCTGTATCTTCGTAACTTGTGTACGTGTGTATTTGAGCTAGATTTTTTTTTTTTTTTTTTTTGATTATTATTATTTGGCTTTATTGTAAGTTGATTTGGTTTAGGTGTTTGTTTGAATGTTTGTTATTGGGGTTGGTTATGGTGGTTTGCAGCCATATCACCCTTGCAGCCCAAGACTGGTCACCCACTGAAGCTAAGCAGGGTTGAGCTGGTCAGTAGCTGGATCGGAGACTCCTGGAAAACTAGGTTGCTGCTGGAAGAGGGGTTAGTGAGGCCAGCAGGGGGTGCTCAGCCTGTGGTCTGTGTGGGTCCTAACGCCCCAGTGTAGTAATGGGGAAACTATACTGTCAAAAAGCACTGTCCTTCGGATGAGACGTTAAACTGAGGTCCTGACTCTCTGTGGTCATTAAAAATCCCAGGATGTGTTTTGAAAAGAGTAGAGTTGTGACCTCAGCATCCCGGCCAAATTCACCCATTGACCTCTGAGCATCAGGGCCTCCTAATAATCCCCATATCTACTGATTGTCTTCATCACTCTGCCTCTCCACCAATAAGCTGGTGTGTGGGGGGGTGTTCTGGCGCACTATGGCTGCCGTCACATCATCCAGGTGTATGCTGCACACTGGTGTGGTGGACGAGGAGAGACCCCCTCACGATGTAGAGTACTTTTGAGTGCTTATAGAAAAGATCTATATAAATTATAATTTGGTTGTGTACCATTTCTTTGTCTTGCTCTACATTGGTATTGCTTAGTTAAGGAGCTGGGGATTATGGTTTATCTTGGGCGGTTCTTTTATTTTTTGATTTTTTTTTTTACCTTTCCTGAGGGTGTATTATGTTGGGTGGGCTGAATGTACATTTTGTTTGTTGTTTGGTTGGTTTGGATTGTTTAACCCTTATGCAGTCTTCGTTTGGGGTGTACACTCATGGTCTTTGGGGTCTCTAGAGATCCCAGGCAACAAAATGTAATTTTGTAACAAAATAATGCTTAAAAAAATAATAATAAAAAACGAGCATAATTTTACTCTGTTTATTAATGTTTTTACTTAATAAAAGACCCAGATTTCTAACTTTTATTCATGATGATAACATGGATAATTTGACATGGTTTAGTGTAAGATTTTTGCCCATCTTTTGGGAAATGGAGTTTTAAAAATAACAAATTATCACTTTTACCACAAGATGGCTGCAGAGCCCTACTATCTGCCGTTTGCTATTTGACTAACTAAAAGATATATTTTTGGATTCATATCTACATATTCTGAAATCACAATTATAACAATTAAAATTACTTTTTGTCAAAATTTAGCCATTTTGGTTCTGAAAAAAAATAACTTTTTTTTCAATAATGTTACAGTATGATTATAGAATCAAACCTGAACAAGATGTTACAAAGAGAAAAGTTGGAGTCTTTAGAGTTTATCATTTATTTCAATCATCTATTTTTCATATAATTCTACAAATTTAATCTACACTTCAGTTACTAACTGTAAGAGAACAAAAATTAACAGAAATTAGCAGTTTATTTTTTTTTTCTGTATTGAGTACCAATACACGACATGAACATCAGAATGCATCCTTTCATCTCTTTCTCTCACTGTCTGTATGTGCCACTTCCAACAATGCAAAAAAACATCCACAATGCAAAATGATCATGCTCACACACACAAGCACACACACACACACACACACACACGCACACACAGGAATACATTTCTGAGACAAAAAAAAAAAACAGCTCTAATAATTTGTCAAATAAAATACTCCAAAATTCCGAACCACCACAAAAATAAATTGGTGACACTGACACATGGACAATGCACACACAATGCACACACACACACACACAGAGATATATGAAAGGATGCATTGGTAACACTTTATGGCAAGGGAACATGAATTACCATGAATATATGCATAAATTAATGTGTGAATTATGCATTACTTCATGCATTAATATCTCATGAATTATCAGGAACTAACATGAGTTCATAGTCTTTCATTCATGACTTCATGGATGAACAACACTTTAATTAAGACATTAAGTAGGTGAGTACATCATCATGATTTATTACACATGATCATGATGTTTTCTTTGTTCACAAAAAACAAGGTCTTTAGCCTACTATCCATTGTGGATAAAGCTATGCTTATGGTAGGGTGAAGTCAGGTAAAGTGGGACACTTTTTGGTAAATTGTATTTTAAACAACCTAAATCAGTTAGAATGTATTAATATTGTATGTGTTTTGTTTAAATAGATTGTAATGAAGGCCACTATGGTGAAATTTTTTTCCAAATTTATGTATTTATTAACAAACTGTTCATCTTTAAACACCATCTGACACCCTCTTCAGCAAACTGGAAGCAATCAGGTTGAGTGGGACACTTTGTTAGGGAAAGTGGGACACTATTTTATGGTTAAAATGAACATGAGAAATACAACCCCAATTCCAATGAAGTTGGGACGTTGTGTTAAACGTAAATAAAACCAGAATATATGCATTGAAAATGTGTGGCGCATTATGAAGCGCAAAATACAACAACGGAGACCTTCAATTAAATAATACTTGGAAGGATTTTTTAAAAAATGCATTTCTGGAACTAATGCAAAAAATTGTAACATTGTAAACTTCACTCTACATTCAATGAATGGAACTTTCATTAAGCCTACATCCTTTTACCACCTTTTAACAACTTCAGTGAACACATCCAAGACAGATGAAGTCATCGTCATCCATAAGTCCGTTGAGCTCTCCGCAGGACTCATGATACCACCGTTGGCAGTGGCAGCAAGCCACCCATTCCTCATTGGCCTTTGGGTCGCTTGCATCCCCATAGACCCCCTTGCAACCAGTACATGGGTCACTTCCCTGAACTGTTTGCAGGGCAGGAACGGCAGCTTTTTGGGGGCGAACACCAGCAGGCTTACGCACTTTGGTTGTTTTTTGGTTTCTTTTTGTCTGCTTTTGGCCTGGACAAAGTTGAAGTGTTCCTGGCTTGTTAGGTGGTAGCTGGGTGGCCTCGCCATCATCCTCTTCTTTCCCCTCTCTCTCTTGTAGGTACTTCAATAAGGTCTGAGAACCTTACACAACGGAAGCCCACTCAGCTGTTGAAGTGCTGGGTAGAGAGGGTGGTCCAGTTGTGAGGGTGGAGGCATGGGGGGCTGTCCCAGTTGTGAGGGTCGAGGCATGGGGGGCTGGCCCAGTTGTGAGGGTGGAGGCATGAAGGGCTGGTCTAGTTGTGAGGGTTGAGGCATGGGGGGCTGGCCTAGTTGTGAGGGTGGAGACAAGGGGGGCTGGCCCCTTTGTGAGGGTGGAGGTATGCGCGGCTGGCCCCTTTGCGTGGGTGGAGGTATGCGCGTCCTCATCAGGCCAGCACTTCTTCCACACCAAAATAAATGTCCTTCTCTGACAACAGAAGGGTTTCTGATGTTTCCTCAATCACCCTTTCAGTGGTTTGGCTTGGCAAGAAAAGGTCAGTTGGAATGACTTTCATGGAGACAGGAAACATCCCTGAGGCTCGGAAACCTGTAGAAGAGCAATATGTATAATGTAATGATGCAATGTTAATAAGACAGTAAAAACAATGATCCACTTACTGCTAATCTTTTTATACAAATAATTCAAGACAACTGATTAAAAAGAGTCAAACCTGCTTGGGCATTCTTAACAGTGGGGGCCTTCTTCCACGCGGGGCTGAACACAGAAAAGAAGAGCTGTTTTGGAAGCTTCTTCCCGCCTGTCTTCCTTGTCCACTTGCGTCCCAGTTCCTGCCATGGTGTGTTTTTCAGGCTTCGAAACAGCGATCTGTCTGCTGGCTGGAGGGCGTGGGTGGTGTGGGGAGGATAGCTCACTACATGGATATTATTTTTCTTCATAAGCTCCAAGAATTCCAGATTGAAGACATGGCTGTAGTGGCCATCTAAGAGCAGGACATGGGGTCTTGGATCCTCCTTAGGCAGCTGCTGGACAAACTGCTGGCCCCACTCCAGAAACAGCTGGGAGTTTATCCAGCCATTATCTGACACGCGGATAATTGCTTTTTCTGGTCGTTCCTCCAGCCACTCTGCCCTGAGCCTCTTTCCCTTAAAAATGACCATTGTGGGGGTGTAAGTCCCAACCGCATTGAACCCAGCCAGGACTGTTGTCGTTTCTCCTTTTTCCCCTGATGTTACCTGGAAGCAGGACTTGCCAGTCACCCCAACAACCTTTATTGAGATGAAATGGTCCTGCAGTCCGGATTCATCGCAGTTCCACAGGTGAGATGGCATCTCCTGCATCTGTAGGTGGTGGAGGAGTGACGTGTAGGTCTGAAACCATTGCTCAACTACTGTGAGATTCATCCCAGAGGCCCTTGCAGCTGACAGTGATTCTGGCTTGCGGAGGCTCAGGTTTGGAATCCTTTTCATGAACCCCTCAAACCAGTAGTGACCGGCAGAAAAACCAGGGATGCCATTAATTTTGGCGTACTGAAACGCAATACGCCGTATATCACTGCGTTCCTGCCTTTCAGCTAACATTTTAACAAGGCTAGCCAATTCACTCTCAGCCTGAGCTGAGAGCAGGGGGCTCTTACCTGAGGCATGGCGGTAGCCACTCACCAGCCCTTTCACTCTCCTTTGCAGTGTTGATTTTGGGATGTTCCATGCCCTGGCTAGAAACCTTAATTTTGGTTTGTGTCCTTCAGTCACCCTCCTGCTCATATTCTTCAATAGCCCCTGCCATTCTCTCTTCACTCCACTGGTTTAGTTTTCTTCCTTTCCTACTTTGCTGTCTTTTCCTTTTCTGTATTGCCCTGTCACTCCTTTTTCTCTCTCTTTCTGTCCCTCTCCTCTCTGTATGGGTGCCATCTTGTGTATATTGAAAAATAAAAAAATTCTAAAAATTTTATATTCAGACACATTATTATTACTTATAACTTTAAAATGTTATCTTCTTGTTCATGAAATGGCTGCACTTTGTTTGCTAGCATTAGCCCTAAAACTGTCCCCACTCAACCCGAAATGCACTGTCCCACTCAACCTAACACTGTCAGGTTGAGTGGGACAGTGCTGTGAATCTAATTTTCACAAATATTTTATACAGTTAGATGCTCATTGTTATTAATCTCTAATACACAGACAGTATAAATGTATGTAAAAGTAAAAGTTTTATTGTTACATCATAAGTGACAGAATTATCAACCTTATTATTCTGAAATAGATTTACACTTGCCAGGTGGCTTACCGTGAGGTCCCAGGAGTCAAGCAATTTGAAAAATAACAACCGGACCACATCTGTGATGTCACACCAATCACAACCTTTATTTCATATCCAATAGACATTCAGCTACAACACAGTAACAATTGTTGTGATTGGCTTACAAAATTAACCCTTTACAGTACCCAAAAGCTTAAGTGTCCCACTCAACCTGATGTCCCACTCTACCTGAATTCACCCTACATGATTCAAAAAAAGCATTATTTTGTGCACGTAAGACTACTTGAATTATTAAAGAAATATACAAAAATCTACATTACCTCATGCATGCATACAGGCTAGAACAGGATATCATTAGCCGCTTTTCCACTGTCGGGCCAGTGCGAGCCAGGGCTTAAAACGGGCCGGGCAGGGCTAATAGCCTCGGGCCAATGGCACGAGGCCAAAATAGAGCTGCGTTTCCACAGTTGGGCCAGAAGCTCCTCTGCGCTTCACTAAAACCTGCCCTTTACACGCCTCTCAGGAACAATGTCATGCAATCCAATCATTTCACCTACAAAAAGAAGTTATCAGAAAACTAATGAGAAATAAATCACTGGAACATGCGGCATCACAAAACGAACATGATAACAGTGGCCTTTTGTTTGCATGCTTTGTTAAAAGCATATTGAATACAGACCAAAGATTACCTGTTAGATTTACCCAAAATGAATTATATTTTATATTTAAACATTAAAGAGACATCAGAGCCAGCGGCACATATCAGAAGGACTAGCCGAGTTGAGACTGTTCTAGGCGGATACATGATCACTGAGCTCCTGATGATTTATTTTTTATGTTTGTATATGAAATCGACGAAACACATTTTTAAATAGGCGTTGTCTTTATAAATAAACCACAGATTTGAGTTTTAAAACAACATTCTCGCCTGAAATACTTTTAAAACTACATTTCATGACACAATAACAGTAATATTTTGAAAATGATCCAAATAAATGGTGGTTGAAATCACAGTGCTGTGTGAACTCAACCAATCAGCATGTTTAGCGCCCAAGGCCCGCCCCCGAAAGTTCCAATGTCATGCAATCCAATCATTTCACCTACAAAAAGAAGTTATCAGAAAACTAATGAGAAATAAATCACTGGAACATGCGGCATCACAAAACGAACATGATAACAGTGGCCTTTTGTTTGCATGCTTTGTTAAAAGCATCAATGTTTTACTATAAGTGATACATTGAGCATAATGAATTAATTTATCAGGCTTGAAAATTTGTCAGAAATAAATGTATTTCTATTTTATTTATTTTTAACGCTGAAGCGTTATGAACATAGCCTGCTTATTCAGTCGAGACTGTTTCTGTTTATTTGTAGTCACATACATCACATTTAGAATGAATGATAATTTATCTATTTTTATAAAAGCTCCCGAACAAAAACCATTATTATATTTTTATGACATAGGCTACGTGGAGCTAAACTCTTGAGATGAGACTTACGACAGATAAAATATGTTACTACACTACTACTAATGAGAATAAGAAGCTGACGTCTGATTTCTTCAAGTGGTTGCATTTACCATGTTTACTATGGTAACGTTAATACCTAGCGTGCATATTCTTTTGCATCGCTTATAAATATTTCTGCCTTTTATGGTGATTATAATCCACATCGGATCGGATCAAGTTATTTCAAACACTCGCTGCCGACTAAGAGTGAGTTTTGAGCTCAACTTATTTAAAAAAGTTTTAAATGCTGGTGTTATAGCTGTAGCTTTATGAAATGATCCGCGGCGCTGACACTCTCCAGACGCGGAGAAACTTTGCCTTTGTTCATAACCACTCCTCTAGCCCCAGCTGGCCTGCTTTGGCCCAAGGTTTTCGTCGGGCCAAAAAACCCTGGCCGTTGGCCCCGAGGAAGCCCTGGCGAGGTACGATCAAGCCCCGGAAGTGACAGTGGAAACGTGACTGGCCCTGGCACGCACTAGCACGCCCGCTTTTGGCCCCACAGTGGAAACGCAGCTATTCAGTGTGAGAACTAATGTTTTTCATTAAATATGATATGATTTATCAAGCATGTTCATGTGAAACTGCTCTGAAAGAAAAGGTTAAGGAGTTGAGGAGCTGGGCCCCCAGAAGTCTAGGATCGGCTCTGCAAACACAGCACTGAGATTGAGTTTTACCAGCACTGATATTTTGTCAGAATCGTATTTAATTGAATATCATTGATTATCTTCATGAGCGCTGTCTCTGTGCTGTGATGCGGTCAGAAACCAGATTGAAAATTGCTCAGGTTTCATTTAAAAAGAAAACTCAAAACAAGCAAAGACTTAAAGAGACAGCGCTTGACTGTGTGACGTCACATTGGTTGATGAGAATATGGCCATGTGTTGTATGTTGTGGTTGAAAGTGCTTCTCTGGGCAGCAATGAAGGTTTTTATTATTAAGGGAAAACTAAATCCAAAACTGCATGGCCCTGTGTGAAAAAGTGTTTGCCCCTAAACCTAATAACTGGTTGGGCCACCCTTAGCAGCAACAACTGCAATCAAGCGTTTGCGATAATTTGCAATGAGTCTGTTACAGCGCTGTGGAGGAATTTTGGTCCACTCATCTATGCAGAATTGTTGTAATTCAGCCACATTGGAGGGTTTGGGAGCATGAACCGCCTTTTTAAGTTCATGCCACAGCATCTCAATAGGATTCAGGTCAGGACTTTGACTAGGCCACTCCAAAGTTTTCATTTTGTTTTTCTTCAGCCATCCAGAGGTGGACTTGCTGGAGTGTTTCAGATCATTGTCCTGCTGCAGAACCCAAGTTCGCTTCAGCTTGAGGTCACGAACAGATGGCCGGACATTCTCCTTCAGGATTTTTTGGTAAATAGCAGAATTCATGGTTTCATTTATCACAGCAAGTCTTCCAGGTCCTGAAGCAGCAAAACAGCCCCAGACCATCACACTACCACCACCATATTTTACTGTTGGTATGATGTTCTTTTTCTGAAATGTGTTACTTTTACACCAGACGTAATGGGACACATACCTTCCAAAAAGTTAAACTTAAACAGAGTATTTTCCCAAAAGTATTTTCCCATCAAGATGTTTTCTGGCAAAACTGGCCTTTATGTTCTTTTTGCTCAGCAGCAGTTTTCGTCTTGGAACTCTGCCATGCAGACCATTTTTGCCCAGTCTCTTTCTTATGGTGGAGTCATGAACACTGACCTTAACTGAGGCAAGTGAGGCCTGCGGTTCTTCGAATGTTGTTGTGGGGTCTTTTGTGACCTCTTGGATAAGTCGTCGCTGTGCTCTTGGGGTAATTTTGGTCGGCCGGCCATTCCTGGGAAGGTTCTTCACTGTTCCATGTTTTATCATTTGTGAATAATGGCTCTCACTGTGGTTCACTGGAGTCCCAAAGCTTTAGAAATGGCTTTATAACCTTTTCCAGACTGATAGATCTCAATTACTTTCTTTCTCATTTGTTTCTGAATTTCTTTGGATCTCAGCATGATGTCTAGCTTTTGAGGATCTTTTGGTCTACTTCACTTTGTCAGGCAGGTCCTATATAAGAGATTTCTTGATTGTGAACAGGTGTGGCAGTAATCAGGTCTGGGTGTGGCTAGAGAAATTGAACTCAGGTGTGATAAACCACAGTTTTAACAGGGGGACAAACACTTCTTCACACAGGGCCATGCTATTTTGTTAAAGTACCGGGAAGATTAGGAAAATAGTCTGGTGACGTAGGTCTGCGCGTGTTTCTCAATACAATGTATGCAAATTTCAGACTTGCATCCTCGGTAGTTCGGACTCTGCGAGTTCGACTCGGGAGTGTGATCTCCCGCGGACGGGAGGACGCAAGTCCAGTAATTCTGCAAACAGCAGCGTACTTTATAACATCAGTCAGCTCGCCTTGGCTACTTCAAGTTTTCCTCACTGTATATTTACAATAAGACGAAATAGAATATGAAATACCACTGCCTCCTTTCGTTTTCATTTAAACATATAATAACCGCAGAAATGTACTTAGTTCATGGTAATGTGTATATTACAGCCTACATAACAATGAAACGAAATATTATATCAATTTTCTTTTTTTTTTCATTTTAACATATAGATAAATTGAATACAGACCAAAGATTACCTGTTAGATTTACCCAAAATGAATTATATTTTATGTTTAACCATTAAAGAGACATCAGAGCCAGCGGCACATATCAGAAGGTCTAGCCGAGTTGAGACTGCTCTAGGCGGATACATGAGCACTGAGCTCCTGCTGATCACGTGGAGCTGACCGTCTCCGAAATCGACGAAACACATTTTTAAATAGGCGTTGTCTTTATAAATAAACCACAGATTTGAGTTTTTACAACAACATTCTCGCCTGAAATACTTTTAACACTACATTTCATGACACAATAACAGTAATATTTTGAAAATGATCCAAATAAATGGTGGTTGAAATCACAGTGTGCTGTGTGAAACTCAACCAATCAGCATGTTGTTTAGCGCCCAAGGCCCGCCCCCGAAAGTTCCGGAACTTTGAACAAGTACCTCGCCAGCAGGGACTTTCTGAGGGGCATTTTTTTTACCCAGAACTTTATTTAGATCCTGGTTCCTTACACACCAAGTACCATCCCAAAGTCCCTAGTTCCTGGATAAAGTTCCAGCGGTGGAAACGCAGCTTATGATTAGCTCATCTCACCTCTTGTCTGACAAGTCTTCGGGTTTGAGTCGTTCCTTTTTCACGTGACAGACCCATACGCGTAACCAATGCAGTCTGAGCCAGAAAGAGAATTGATTAGTTCATCTCATGAGTCTTTCGGGTTTGAGTCGTTCCTTAATCACGTGACAGACCCATAAGCTTTTACCATAGACTGGAGTTACCCTGGCAACAAATCTCTGTACTATTATTTTTAATTTTTTTGTCTTTATGATTTTAAGTGTACTCCCTTAATGTTTTAATTTTTGTATTGTTTATTAATAATAATAATAATAATAATAATAATAATAATAATAATAATAATAATAAGACTGTATAAAAGGCTTTAACCTATCGTTCGTTCTTTTGTCACGTGACAGCATTGGATAGAGAAATTAATTTACAAGCTTGCTTACAAACGGGTGCATAGTCATTATTATTGTCATCATCATCATCAATTATTATTTACTCTTATGGTTACTGCATTTCTGGTCTCAAATTGTAGCTTTTTACTTCGTACAGTTTATAAATGTATGAATTTCTGTCATGATGGTTATTTTCTATACACTGAATGTTGTAACAAAGGTAATAAAGAGTATTTATTAATGAACACATATGATTATGGTGGGTTTAATTTCCTTGATTTCTCTTCTTTGAACAACACTTTCAAAATGAATTGGATTAGACAGTTTTTGTGTAGTCCAAACTCAACCTGGAATTTTATCCCCAATTACTACTTTTCCAAATTAGGTGGTCTCACTTTCCTATTGATCTGTAATTATAATATTGCTAGAATCCCTTACAATTTATCTAAATATCATAAACAGGCATTACTTGCATGGTCATTAATTTTTAAGCACCCCTCACCGGTACTTCATTTGGAACAATTAAGACATTTTATATAAGAGAAAATCTTTGTTTTTTAATAACTGGTTTGAGAATTTTTTTTTTGGTTGTTTCCCAATTATTTAACTCGGAAGATATTATTTTAAGTTACAAAGAATTTTTATGTAAATGTAATTTTCCAGTAACTCCCAAAGAATTCACCATTGTCATGGACGCTATTCCTAAAGGAGCTGTTCTGCTTTTAAGGGACTCTGTTAGATCATCCAGCACTTTATCTTTATCTTTAGACCCATTTGAAATCCCAGGAAGAAAACTATGCTTTTTGTCACATACTTCATCACGTAACTGTAAGATAAGATATCTTTTTCAAAAGGAGCTTGTAACAACTCCATATGTGGTGTCTTATTGGAGGAATGTGTTTGATCGTATTGATTGGAAAAAAGTATGGACTCTGTCTTTGGAATTCATAATAACTAACAAGGTTAGAGAAATCTCATTCAAATTGTTACAAAGAAAAGGTTTAAATCAGACATAGATACAAGCTGTTGTTTTTGTGGTGACCCTAATGAAACTGCTATACATATCTTTTGGGACTGTCCTCACACACAGCTATTTTGGATTGAATTCTCTAATGATATCCATCGCAGTGTGCTCCAATATTTAAATGAATATTTTATTATTAACCTAATATGACTTCTTGCAAAATTTCATATTCACCACAGTAAATTCACTCGTCAAAACCCTTTATATATTGTTTTTTTTTTAAAAAAGAGGTTCAACAGTATATCCAAACTATTTAATCTTCCAAAAATCTTAAAGCAGATAAAACTGTTTAATCTTTTTAAGGCGGTTTAATCTTTTTAATTTATTTTGTTGAAGCTTTCGTTTAGTATTATTCATTTTTATGTATATGTGGCGGCTTGAGACTAGAGGTACACTAAAAATTTAGGAGAGTCACTGACTACGCCACCCCGGGGCCTCTTTCCGGGGAAAATACCCTTTAAACAAGAACAAGGCTCAGAGGTTCGTTATATCAGAGTCAGGTATCAGACATGGGTTGAGTGTAAAACAAAAACAAAACAAAAAAAAACTACTTTCTCATTAATGAGAAAAATATCAAATTTTATTTAACACGACAACACCGATAAATCAAAAGAATCTACACACAAAATGACACACAAACGCTCACTTCAGAATGGGGCGCTGGCTCTCCTTGGCAGAAATGATAAAGCAATCATATGTGCACACTCACGCCACACCGCACTGTGAGCACAGCACTCGAGCGAAAAGAACCCACCACCACAATCGGGAAGAGACGCTAATCTTCTGCAACTAGCTGCCCCAATTCTGAAAGTAAGAGAAACAAAAAGTAACAAAACACGCAGTAAACCAATCATATCCACAACATTAAACAGAGCCCCAGACAATCTAAAACAATTTTAAAAGAGTTCGCCACATCAGTTTGACTCGTTGAATCAAGGTGCCGCGTCCGGTCACCCGACAATGCTAGGATGGACAGAAATGGGCAAACACCGCTAACAATATCACAAAGAAAAACACATTCTATAGGCTGCCCTTAGGTTGCACACACATAAGAAATAAACAAACAAAAATAAACTTGAATCACACAAAATATATTATATATGGATAATTTACCCAGCACAACTCAAATCAATAGGAAAAATATAAACCACACAACAACAATCAACTCACAGGAAAATCAATGTTTAAAGAAAACAAACTGCAGAAAGGAATGGTGACAGTTAGGTGGCTGATCTAATATTTGGACGCCACTGGAGGCTTTTGATTCAAATTGGTTACTCACAGCACATAATCGATGATACAAGCACCACGCCAACGGCCCGCAATCATCGGTCCAGCTATCGCAAGCCGTTTTAGCATTTAAAACTTGGTTTGACTATCCATAAATATAATTTCGGATAGGTCACAATTCTAATTCGGATAGTAATAATTATAATTCGACTAGTCACAATGACAATTAGAGATATCTGCAATTATAATTGCACTAGTAAGAAATAGGATTAAAGATATCTCTAAATACTTTATGACTAGTCAAAACTCCATTTAAGATATCTGTAATTACTTTATAGATATCTTCAACAGACGCGTCATACATCCACAAATGTAATTAGAGATATCTCTAATTCAGTTTCGGCTAGTCACAATTATAGTTTAAAATATCTGAATTGAAATTGCACCTAATCGAAATGCTGTTGTGTGACATCAGAATAAATTTACTCATCTCCTCCCCACCTAGTCTGCTAACTGCTAATAACATAAAAAAAGTCTGCTTTTGTTGTCACGGAGAGAAAAGATACTGGATGAAGTGCTTCGTGGATTATTAAATGAATCTGGATGCAGCCTTGTGTGGTAAAAGTTCTCCAGCGTGCATGTATGTATAGCGCTGCGTTTTAACTGAATCATGTTGCAAAACAGACCAAATGTAGTGTAATGTTCAATAAAGGCAGAAAATCACAAACTGCTCATCTGAATTTATTTATTATATATTTAGACAATGAAAAACAATGTTTATTTATTTATTTATTTAAAGAAAGATAGTCCTACCTTTAAAAAAATGAAGGTAGGCCTAATTTGCAGATTTTATCTTACCATTCATTCTGACTGTTTTTCCTCAGAATTGCGATAGCTATATAGACAATGCGAGACAATATATATATATATATATATATATATATATATATATATATATATATATATATATAACTGAGATAGAAAGTAGCTATTTCTTTATTAATTAATTTATTAATTTCTTTATGTAGTGGCGGAAACGAGCTTCCATAAATAGCCCACAAGGTGGGAATATTGTATTGTATTTTAGCAAGAGGTCCATGATGATGATATTCTGCTGTGTTCAGTGATGAGCGCCAATGTATTCTTTTATGCAGCGGCTATTTGCACTAGGTGTAAATAGCATATTTTCTTAGCGATAGATGCTATTTACACTAAGTGTAAATAGTAATGAATTTTTTTTTACACTAAGTAAAAATAGCAGTATTTTTTTAACGATGTGCCATTTACACTAAGTGCAAATAATTATAGATTATATTTACACTATGTTTAAATAGCAAGATTTTCTGCTATTTATACTACTTATTTCAAATAATGGCAATTATCTGCACCTCAGTATTGTAGTACATTATAAAACAGTACACAATAATAACTTGGTGAGTGTAAATGATCATTTTAATTAAATTTTTTAAATAGATGCCACCTTACTGGGACAATAAAGCCCTCCCTACACCTACCCTAACCCTACCAAATATTTCTTTTCAACCTTTTAATTGTTTCCTTAATTTTTATTGAAAATAAATGCCTTTCCGATACGATATGAGATTTGAAAAAGGACAAAAAATATTTGGCAAAAGGCGGACGCGAATTCGGGTCGATTGCGTCAAAACGCACACACTTTAACCACTAATCCAGTACAATTGATACTGAGTTTACGTCGTTTATCAGTGTTAACTATCTCAATCACATGTTGGTGGGCGATAGTGTAACTAGCCTCTGGCAACAAGACAGGATTGCACTAAGTGTAAATAGACACTGATTCTTTTAACATTATATTAAATGTTGCAACGGCTGACATGAGGTTTATACATGTGTTTGTTTGTAAATAAAGGCTAACAAAATTTAATCCACAGCACACACGTCTCAACATTACGATATAAAACAGGTTCAAAAGCCTATTTAAGTCCTCTCTGTATAGCCTACCACTTTTACACATGCTCCAGCTACATTTTTATTTCCATACTTTTGAATTACTTCTGTATAAAACAGTTTAAAATCACCCAAAGACGCAGCACCTTTATTATACAACTCTTAGACAAAACTGCGGATGACAACAGTTTCCAAGCCAGGATTGGTAAAATAAAATGTTTAAGGTGGGGCTCAACAAAGGTGTATTTGCATGCACATTGTAGATATCTATAAACGTATTTTGAATAGTCAAATTGTTAATTCCAGATATCTACATTGCAATTACGCCTAGTCACAAGGCTAAATGCAGATATCTCTAAATATAATTCTTCCTAGTCAAAAATCTGATTTGGATATCCATTATTAAATTGCAGATATCTTTAAATGTGTTTTGAATAGTCATAATTCCATTTCAAGATATCTTTAAATATGATTTGCCTAGTCAAAATTCCAATTCAAGATATCTACAACTGTAATTTGACTAGTCATAAATGAATTGCAGATATCTACAAATGTATTTTGGATATCTTTAAAAATTTTGAATTAAAGATATCTTAAATTGTATTTTGACTAGTCAAATCATATTTAAAGATATCTTGAATTGGGATTACGACTAGTCAAAAACTTATTTGAAGATATCTCTAATTGAATTATCACTAGTCAAATTGTAGTTTGAGATATCTTTAATTAGAGTTTTGACTAGGCAAATCATATTTAAAGATATCTTGAATTGTGATTATGACTAGTCAAAACTAATTTGAAGATATCTGCAAATATTTTTCAATGGAAGTCAATGGAAGATTATGACTAGTCGTAATAGCATTGTAGATATCTGGAATGTGTATTGTGACTAGTCAAAATGACATTGTAGATATCTTCAATGCATATTACGGCTAGTCATAATCACACTGTAGATATCTTAATTCCAATTACGACGAGTCATAATTGCAATATAGATATCTGGAATTACAATTGTGACTATCCGAAATTATATTTATGGATAGTCAAAAACAAGTTTTAAATGCTAAAACGGCTTGCGATAGTCCAGCTGATGTAGCGCGTTCAACACCATGAACATGACCAGTGGACGAGAGAACAAGCACAGCGCGTCGACACGCGAGCTGAAAGAGTTAATGATGCTCGTCTGCCGGTTCAATAGAGCAGACAAACTCATACAGTCCCGTCTCACTTTAGATCCTGAAAACAGGATATTATCACTGCGACAAATCCGATGATGTCGAAATCGGCAGCAAAAACAATGCAGACAGCACAAGGAACATCCGCATAGAGGTTTAGATGAACCCAGAGCCCACTGTAACGTCCCTTTGCACGTTGGCCCGCACCTTAAATATAAAAATATAACAAAATATGAATTTGGCCAGCCCGGCTACTAGCAATCATATATTCGTTAACGGTTAGTGCGATCCACACGGCACCAAAACTGCTGTGTACTAAACACGCATCAAATCGACGGCATCCCACAAAGTCCCCCTGTCCAACCTTTAATAAGAAAACCCATGTAATCCCTGTGAGACAAGCCCACGAGCAAATCATGCTACAGTCACTGCCAACAGCTCTTACCATACAAACATTAGGCTTGTTTGAGATGCGCCTCGCCTCGCCTGAAATGTAGGCGAGAGTAGGCGGCTGCAGTGAGGGTAGGAGTGAAATAAACGCAGTCAAGACGGACAGTTCTGAGCTCTCGAAGTGGAACAGATACCTACGAGATCAAAGGCAGCTATCGCGTTATTCTCACTCACGTGCTGTGTTGCTAATAAACATGATATAATTTCAGTTCTGTTGCTTTTATATGAAAATAAATATGATGAACAAGACACTCAAGGTGCTTGCTATTTAATTCCATACGAAAGCAGTATTTATCATCAGTTTTTACTTTAATACAAACATGTATTTTAGATTTTTATAGAAATATGACAACAATCACATATCTCACACATATATCGCACTGTAATAGTGTTTGGGAAGATTCATGAATAATTTAAATACATAATCACATGAAATCAGATAAAAAAATAAAATATTTTAGAAGAGGACGCAGCATCACAGTTGTCTGAACCAATGAGCTTTAAGCTGTGTCGTCAGTCAGTTGTTTCCCATCATGCTTTTGATCATCAAATCAGATAAAAAAATAAAAGCGCTCGACTGCTCAATCCGGCACAGCCGCCTCGCCGTCGCGAGAGTTTTTTGGCACACGTCAGCATGACATCAGAGCAAGGCGGACGTAATTCGGACACTTTTCTAACCGGCATGCATCTCGCGGTGATCACCGGTGAATCGGTTCTGCGCAGATTTTGCTCATCTCAAACAAGCCTAATAACGCGTCCCGCCGGAAACACGGTGTCTCGCTCAAATGATGCAGACAGAACAAAACCCATAGCGACACCCCTATATACGGAAGACTCTTAAATTGTCTGCGTTCCATCAACAAGTCCTCCTATGTTGGAAATTAGCATTTTCTCACAATTTTAGTCCACACAAAACTTGTATTTGGAACAATCGTTTTATTTTGCACCATAACAAATCTTTATTTTATGAAAACTGGTTTCAATATAATTTCCCTATTGGACCTGACGGATAGTTATGGAAATGTTCTCAATTACAAGGATTTCTGTTTAAAACATGGATTTGTATGTCATCCTAAAGAGTTTTACAATGTTGTAAATGCCATACCAAAAAACATGGTATTGTTAGTAAAAGGGATTCTTTCACATTACTCTGTGACATTCTCTCTCCCATCTCCTTGTCTGGGTGAATTGTTTATTAGAGATCATAAATGTAACAACAAATATATTAGAAGTGTCTTCATTAATAAACTTCATCCAAATAGAATTAAACGATATTATGTTTTCAAAGAATTTAACCATAAAGAGGTGAAGGAAATGAGAATGAATTATCTTACCTTTCCAAGTCTCCCTAAAGTGAAAGAACTTCATGTTTAAAATTATAAATGATATATACCCATCTAAAGAACTTCTCAAATCAAAATTTGATATTGGAGAAAACTCTTGTCAATTCTGTGAAATTGATATTGAAACCACTGAACATATATTTTTTTATTGTAATTACTCAAAGTTGTTTTGGACTCAATTGTGCAGTAAAATGTCATGTATAATTACATGGGTAAATCCCCTTGAATACAAACAAATTAAGTTTGGTGTGCTTAAGAAAGATTGTTTACAACATTACTTGGTTAACAACCTTTTTGAAGTTGCTAAATACTTCATTTATAAATGCGGATTTCTGAAAACCCCTCCATCCTTTCCTCACTTTTCTAATGAACTTAATTTTTTTGCTGCTTCTCTTGATGCTCTTTCAAACAAAAAAGCTACTACAGTTGCCAGGTTCTTCAGTGAGCTAAGTGCCTTATAACTCCTTGCTACCCCTTGTAAGAAATTACTTATCTATAATTGCTTCTATTGTTTTTATTTTTTTCCTTTTATTTTATTGTAATGTTTTTTTATTATTATTATTTATTTTTATTTTATCCCTTATTGCAATTCGTGATTGTACATTTAATGTATATCATCAGTATTACAGATTATAATTGCAATATGTCTGCCTCGGAGAATTGCTAATATTATTTGTTCAGTACCTACTTTGTATGTACATTTGTTCATTTGCTATTAATAAAAAATAAAAAAATAAAAAAAAACCTATATACGGAAGGGACGCAATTAAAGGGCACTCCCCCTACATATTAAATAACCCGACAGAAATAAACAGTACTGCTACATATACATACGTCTGTAAATGGTGCTTTGCATGTAATGCCACTTCTTTGTATGCAATATTGAGATTCTCTGTACTTTTATCTTTGGTACCTTGGCATTAATAAAATAAAATAAAAAAAGAACTAATCAATTTTCTTTCCGGCTCAGACTGCATTGACTGAAACAGGTGAACTAGACTAATTCCAGTACAGAACATATAGATTTTTGCGCGTGCGCGACTGAACAAATCACTCCCCAAGACGACTCGTTCTTCACGAGTCACATTAAAGATTCGTTCAAAATGAACGAATCGTTCAAACGACCCATCACTAGGGGCAACACGTGCAGCCCCGCCCCAGATGCAGGCTGCAGCCGGGTGCTTCTCGTTGAAAGTGCTTCTCTGGGCAGCAGTGAATCCATCAGTGAATCGACTCTCGTATCGGTTCATGAGTCCTGTGACGTCATTGTGTGTGTTGATGTTAAATGATGGAGAATCTCCACCATCAGTTCTCATGATGAGCTTCAAAACACAGAAAAACACTTTCAGTTCAAACTCTAGACATGTTTCAGTGATCGGCATTGTGTTGAATGAATGGAAATGCTTCATATCTGTGTTTCTTCTGGTTTTTAGTGCTGATGTCCTTCATCCACGCTGGACTCACTCGAGGTACTGTGCTGTACTGCAGTATTTGATTTATTAAACAAATGTGAATTGTGTTGTAGTACTTTATTTGTCTACATGGATCATATGAGGATCCCACATTTATCTCTTTGCTGATGATTTATGTCTATATTTTGCTGTCAGTCACCTTCTCTCAGAATCATTTGTCTGTGCAGTTCCTCATGCTGCTAAAACACTGATAAAAAAAAAAAAATAGTTTAAAATGTTAGTTTGTTGTAAAATTGTAAAAATCTCTGTGCACTGTAATTAATGACTAATGTGCAGTTCAGGGTCATTTTAGATGCCAAATGATGGGTGGGTGGATAAATAAATAAATAAATAAATAAATAAAGTTCCCCTCTGTCACAGTCTCAAGGTTTCAACACAAGATTTTTTTTAAGGGTATCCAAGTCCATATAACAGTGTGCACTTTAACACAAACAACAACCGACAATGAACTGAGAAAACAAAGGAACTGAAGTTTACACAGATAATGAAGTAAAAGGTGAACAGGTGTGATGATCAAATGAACTGTCAGTGTAACTACGTAAAGAGAGCAGGAAACTAGAACAAAGACAACAGTCATGAAACAAAACCAAATAAAAGTCCATAAGGAAGTTAAAACTATAAAACATTCACAATGTAGAGCACTAGTGAGCTGAAAAAAAAGAAAACCAAACAAACAAAAAAAAAAAAAAACCTACAGTGGAGAACATAAGTGAAGGAGTGACATTGTAACACATCCACAACAGAGTAATATTGTGACAAAATTGCAAAAATGCTACTTTAGTACAATTGAAATACATAAATGAATAAAAAATGAACTTTGACACAGATTAATTTTGTTTTTCTTATTATAAAAATGATTTTTAATAATGTCACAACATAAAGCTAAAAGAGTCATGGAGTGATCATTGCAGTCATCTAGTGGCTATAGTTGAAATTTCATGTTATTTTATTTTATGGCAGCAATCTACCACTAAACCAACACAGACTCATTGTCCATGTTATCTCCATGAATGAAAGACAGAATGTACATCAAAAGATAAACAAAAATAAATAAATAAACCTATTCAAAAAGATATTCTATTTATGCAAAATTAAATACCAAAAAACATTCAAAAACTGCACAGCTGTAGTAGACCTCGTGACCCATAGTCAGAATTACAATGTTGCACCATTACAAATAATATATATGCTTCGTGAGCTCTTAAAAACAAACAAACAAACAAAATTCTAACACTAGCGTTGTCTTTTATTTATTTATTTATTTATTTATTTTTTCTCTCTTCTGTCTCCTTGTTTTCTGGTTAGACTTGTCTTGTTAGACTAACCAGGACTTGTCACATCTCTTACACTGATGCTCTTTTGTTGCTTCGATGGTTCTCATTTGTAAGTGGCTTTGGACTAAAACTTCTGCTAAATAATTAAATGTAAATGTAGATGCTTTATTGAAACCTCTGACTGAAAACAATCCCACCTACCGCCAGAACAGGAACTGTTCAATAATGTTTTAATAACTTTCTCATTTCAAAATACAATTGACAAAACAAAGAAATGAATTAAACATTTTACATTTATTTCAACTTTTATCATATCATATCTACTTTTAATCATAATGGCATCACTATCAGCTACATCAGATTTTCAGTTCAGAGCCTGTTTTCTTCTGTTCACAGATTTACCTTCACTGACTGTGACTCCAGACAGTCCTGTATTCACTGGAGAGACAGTCAACCTGACCTGTGTGATTGAGTCTAATCACAGTGACTGGATATATGAGTGGTATAAAGACAGTGTAATGTTACAGACGTCTGATCGTTACACTGTAAACAGAGACACTCTCACTATCAGAGGAGTAATTACATCTGATCAGGGTCAGTACATGTGTAAAGGACGGACAGATGAAGGAACAATCTCATCACAATCAAACTCTGTTTCTCTCACTGTGGAGGGTGAGTTGAATATCATTGTACTGAACTCTCTCTAGGTAACACTACAATAAAGGTACATGAATAATAATGTACTAACACTTGAATTAATACTTACTTCAACATGAACTCATGATTAGTGAAGACATGAGCAAATTATTAATCAAGAGCATCTTAACTATGACTGAAATCATATGGATTCATGAAGAACGTCTCAGGTTACGAATGTAACCATGGTTCCCTGAGTAGGGAACGAGACACTGCGTCCTCTAGGGGTCGCTATGGGGAACACCTCGTCGTGACCCGTGTCTGAAGCATACAAATGAAAAAAACACCAACGAGTTGGCCGGCGACAGCCTCTGACGTCACTACCGGTGCGACTATAAGACAGGCACTGGGAAAACATGTCATTCACTTCTTCGTCTGAAGCTTGCGTCCGAAGCATGGCAGGGAGCTAGAGGACGCAGTGTCTCGTTCCCTACTCAGGGAACCATGGTTACATTCGTAACCTGAGACGTTCCCTTTCAAGGGAACTTCGAACTGCGTCCTCTAGGGGTCGCTATGGGGAACAGTATACCCACTCCGCCATGCTGAGGGGAGTGCAGGCCAGAATCATGGCGAACACTAAGTACCAACTCTACCATTTCAATGGGAGTTGCCCCCGGGACGTTTAGACGGCTGTCTGTGACAATACCCCTTACGGCCAAAGGCCTAAGCTACATACCCAACTTAATTGTTAGGGCCTCGGCCCGGTGGTAGAGCTAAAGGCTTGGAATCAGGAAAGATTCCTTTAAAGGGATACGGCTAGGAACCTAGCATTTTATACTAAGTCTTGCCTGTCACACAGGGGCTACAGCTTGCTTCCGCAAAAGCTTGCTGAAGGAGCTGTCTCAACAGATCTCCAGTAGCAACACCTTGTTTAGATAGGTATCCAAAGATACATGGGTGGAGTGGCGCCCAAGATGAAACGGGGCTTTTACCAACTCAAGAAAGGGCACGAAGCAACCGCGCGAAGCCCTCACCATATAGGATTTTAGAAAGAACGCAGAGTACTAGCGTGCGAACTTACCACAGTGTGGATTTCAGAAAGTGTGCAAAGACTTCACGTGCACACTTACCATATCATGGATTTTCAAATACTGTTCTAGGGAAGGGCTCTCGTGGCACTCTGATAGAGCAGCTCATAGATGGAATCGTGCATCTCAAAAAAGTATGTTTGAGAGTCATCAACTCGATCTGTGGAAATAATGCTGGAGCGCTCTGGGAAAAACAGTGAACTCAGTCTCATATGAGAGGAGAACTCCTGAATCCAGAGTAGCACGCTCATAGGCGACCCTTCTTGGAAAAGGGGAGCGCTGCTAAACTACCACGAGAATCGCCCGAATAGCCCCTCATGTTGAGGGAAGCGATGCTTGAAGTGTATAAACAAATACACACTGGCTGAATGGAGCCCAAGGAACCAAGGTCTAATCATCTCAAGGAAGGGAACGAGGCGGAGCGTGTAACCCTTACCATACAGGATTTCAGAAAGTGCGCAGAGTCTTGCGTGCACACTTACCAATATGTGGATTTTTAGAAAGTGCGCAAAGTGTTCACGTGCACACTGACCACCATGTGGTTTTCAGAAAGTACACAGAGCTTAGCGTGTGTACCTAAAGGTTCCTAAGCATCGCAGAGGCGCTGAACCGCACGGGAGAGGCAAGCTCAAATTTTATAAACCTCTAGCGAGGGGAGCATCACCTGAGGCAGCATTTACAAGAAGACTTCTGTAACTGCCACCTTCACTTCCCGCTGGATGCGACAGCACCTAAGCGGCCAGGAGACCCCTCAGGGTGACCTGGCTGGACATCCATGAAATTCCCTGCAGTGCTGTGCCAGGCCTGATGATCAAGGAGGCTCCCGCAGAAACCTGTGATCTCAGCCGCCTAATACCGGAACATGAAACCGGATGGCTGGTGCTGACGAGTATTTAGTAAACACTGTAACTGAGCACTGCAAAGGAAACTCACAGAGTTTATTAGTAGACATAACCACCAGCAATTTACACATAAGTATATACAGAAAGGGTTATTTTTATACTCCCACCCTCCTGCGCTGGAGCCCCGCTCAAGGGGCGCCTCCTTTTAGTCCGGACCATCAGTAAGGTGGTTTGCTATGAACATAGAACCAGCCAAAAACATTATAGGTCCAGCATAGGAGACTGTTATGCGTTAGAGGTTTCCACCTAACCTCGATCAGGTGGAGAGCTGGTGGTTACAGGGGAATTAGGAAGGGGAGGATAAAAGCAGAAGTTAAAAATCCCTAAAGGGAACGAGTAGATACCTCAGTATCACTCTGACTCAGACGAGAACGCTGCCTCGTCTGGATCACATCCCTTAGGTTCTGCTTACCCCCTTGTGACCCACAATTCCTCTTAACCCTGCCCGCAGGTGGGGGAGGAGCGTGAGTCGCGACACTAGCCTTCTGTGCCCGTCTTTGATCCTCAGATCGAGACAGGCCAGGACCCCTATGTTGTTCGGGCTCAGACCTGGACCTTCGTGGAACGAAGGATCTGAAAGCAGCGGAGTGCGCCTTCGTCTCCCCGAACTTCTCGATCACCGTCTCAACGGAAATACCGAAAAGTTTAGAAGGCGAAACCTGAGCATCGAGAAGTAAGCCTTTTTTTTTTTTTTTTTTCTTCCCGATGTCTGCCAGGTTCATCCACAGATGTCTCTCCGCCACCACCATGGCCGCCATAGTCCTGCGCTTGGCAGAGGTGGCCTGCTTGGTAGCCCTGAGAGAGGCCTGTGGTGCGGCGCAGCTTGGCTACCTGATCAGGAAAAAGGCTTTCGCCTCTATCCAGGTCTCTTAGCAGATCAGTCTGATATGCTTGAAGCATTTATTTTGTAATAAAGCCACAGCCTGACCTGCTGCTGCGTATGCCCTGCCATTTAAGCAAGATGCATTGCTTGAAGGGGCTTAGATGGCAAGGAGGGAGATTAAGAGAGGATGTCTCCTGCAGAAAGAAAGCTCTTTCTGCAGGGGGCATCCTCTCATAGCCGTTTTCGCGCATCGCCTTGATGTCGGCAAAACTCTTATGCTGAAACCGATGGATGTGAGAAGAAAACGGCCTCTTTCATTTCCTTTCGATCTCTGTATGGAGATCAGGCAGAAATGGAAGGCTCACCTGAGCTGGAAGGGTTATGGTCGGAAAGATAACGCTCATCGAGGCGCGATCCATAAACTCCAACAGCTCTACATACGCAGAGCAGGAGAATTGAGAAAGGCTCAGCCTCAGCTTCTTCACCATCCTCAAATATCTCCTGCTTTTCCTGGGTAAAAACCCAGCAGAGCACTAACCTCAGTATCAGAAAGTGTTAAAGATATAACATCATCCTCCCGAGGCTCTCTCTCGTCCGACGCCATTATGAGCGCGAAAGGGAAAGTCCCTCTTTAAAACCATTCAGACAGATCCACCTGAAATTCTCACGAGCTCATTCTCCTTCGTGCCTCAGCAGCGGCGGGTCCTGAACCGCGGGAAGCAGATGGCTGCCCTTTTTTCTGCCTTTTTTTTTTCGGAAAGAGAGACGAACGAGAGCGGAGCTTTTTCCTTGAATAAACGCTCGCAATGCACGCAGATTGCCTCCTCAAAGACATCGCGTGCGTGCTCTTTACCCAAACAAATCACGTAAAGATCGTGTGTGTCATCGGGTGTCAAATAATGCCGACACGGATGCATACATTGTCTAAACGCTTGCTAGTAGTCGCCATGATAGACAGAGAAAGAGCGCTCTTACCGGTTCTTTCAGATGCACGCTTCAAACAAAACAGTCAGTGAAGACGAAGAAGAGAATGACGTGTTTTCCCAGTGCCTGTTTTATAGTCGCACCGGTAGTGACGTCAGAGGCTGTCGCCGGCCAACTCGTTGGTGTTTTTTCATTTGTATGCTTCAGACACGGGTCACGACGAGGTGTTCCCATAGTGACCCCTAGAGGACGCAGTGTCTCGTTCCCTTGAAAGGGAACAGTTGTTGGAGCCATTGTCAATGTAAATGTATTTCGGGCTGTCACCAGGTGGGGGCAGTAGGTGCACAGAGTGTTTTTAAACCGGTGTTTTACACGTAGAGGGAGGTAGGCTTGGTGGGGGAACGCATACAGTTTTTACCACACACACAAGGTAGATGTTCACCGTCTCTCAAGTATGTTTAATGTTTGCATTTGGTGAATAAAGAAACAGAAAAGTAGACATGGACTACAAGATTGCTGATGTGTGTAAAAAGTGCGTTGTATAACCAACCCGTCGGCAGCTATAGGAGCTGCTGTAACAACAGTCTTAACTTCATGTTAGTACATGTTTGATAGTTAATGCATCAACGTTTTAGGGGTTTACTAAAAGGAATAGGAAATATTTTGTCTAAAACAATTTAATATTGTCATAATTTAAATGATTGACATCTGCAGATTCATCATAAACATTACTGGACAACAGGATTAGTTTGTCATTATTTTCACTGTTATGAAAGATGAGTTAAAATAATGTATAAACTATAGTTTAGTAAAAACATTTACATAATTATTTTTCCTGAAAATTTATTTATTTCAAGAGAGTCAATCTGAAGTGTGTGATTGAGTCTGAGTTTATGACATTCTTAAAATATGTGAATAATGTTTTATGTAGTTTTTACAAAGTTTTTAGTTTTTTTTAGTTTTTTTTTTTTTTAATGTAATCAACACAAACTTACAAGTAAACCAGATCTTTAATTGAATGCAGTATGTTTCTCATAAGTAGGTTTTGATTGGCTGTCAATATTTATATTTTTAACATCATTAGAGAGAGAGAGAGAGGGAGAGAGAGATACTAGTAATTTTCTGTCAGGACATTATCCAGTAATTTAACAGCATTTCTGTTAACCCTAGAACACAACACAATGCAGTGTAAAATACAAAGTACAGGTAAAAAAAAAAAATACAGAAAATTCCTTCAAATTAATAAAATGCATTTTTACCATTTTTGGAGTGCTGTATTCTGCCTGCTGCTTTATGGTATTAAAAACAAAACACAAACAGTTCAATCTGTCTCATGATCACGTCACGTTCAGCACTCTTTATACGCTCTTAAATTATGTAAATATTGTACAATCCATAAGTGTGATATGTGAATACAAAAGAACATAAATTATGTCTAAGTCTGGATATCAATGTTTTGTTAAGTTTTTTAATTTAATTAAGTTTTGTTTTGATTTATTTAATATAATATCAAACCAGATCTTAAATTTAATGCAGTATTTTTATCATAGGTTTATAATAGTGATCATGATACTGTGATGCTGTTTTTATCAATATTTACTCATATGTGTATTAATACAGAGAGACCAAAACCTGTAGTGAAGGTGAGTCCAGATGAGCGTGTGTTCAGTGGAGAGACAGTCACTCTCACATGTGACATACAGAGAGCAGGAAACATTCAGTGGACATACAGATGGTTTAAAGATGGAGACACTCACAATCCATACACAACAACAACAACAACAACAGCAGAGTTCAGTTTCAGAGCTGATTATGAGTCTTACAGTGGTAAATACAGCTGTAGAGGAGAGAGATCAGACTCACAGAGATCACACATCAGTGCTGCTGTTACACTGGCTGTATCAGGTGAGTGTTCATGTTCACATCTGTTTAATGATCATTAAAACAATATTTTTTGGCTCAACACTTTTCATGTACTCTTCTGTAGCAGCAGCATCTGTTCTTATAAGAGGACTGAATCAGTTCATATATCATTATTCTGTCATTATTCTGTAAGATACAGTCCTACAGATCTTGAGTGTGTTTTTGTGGAGGTTCTGGTTTATTATAATGTCATGTAAATTGTAACAAGGCTTTCCATCGACATCTTTGATATTTACTTTAACCACTGCCAAGTTTCCATCCAGTTTATTTATCGACAAAGAGAATATTTGTAAAAAAATAAAAATAAAAAAAAACTTTGAGAAATTTGCTGTCCAGCCCAAGTACACCCTGCTGCAGCCTGCAGATCGAGGCGGGGCTGCATCTGGGGAGGAGCTGCATACTCCGTCCTACACCAACTACACACACATTTCCTATCATGTATGTCTATGAAAGACGATCGAACCAATCAGGGGTGCGTTTCCCGTACAACTACGTAACTCGCAGATTAACCACCATAGTATGATGCATCGTTATGGAAACGAACTAGCTAGTCACGACTGTTTCCCGAAACCATCTTACCTGTGTCGCAGCTCCATCGTTCAAACTACGTTGGTTTGAGCTGTCGTTCTTCTTCTCCTTATTCGTTGTAATTGTTTAGTGGAGCCATAAGTATGGAAGCAGATTAGTCTCAAATATAATTCACGCAAAAAAACACGATTCACACATGCGTAGACAATTTCACATGCATGAAACCTAATTCACGTACACACAAAAAAAATTCCCGTGCGTGAAATAAAAAATATATTCACAAAAAGCAATTCACATGCGCAAAATAAAATTATATATTCATAAAATACATTTCACAAATGCAAAACACAATTCGTAGATATACAACTGTGCACAAAAACCTTTGAATGTTTAAAATGTGAGAGTGTCTGAATGTACAAATCGTCATTTACTACGAATCCACTCGGATTTGTGTGTGTGTGTTTTTGAGACTTTCCTGGCAGAGCTCTCTTCCCACGTGGGTCTGTCGTACTCTTTAGCCAATCAGATGCGAGCTTACCATTCAACCAATCATATCATAAGCCACATAAGCCATCGTTCTTAAACATTTAAGAACGATGCAGACGAGGCATCATTAAAACATATACAGGCCCTGCCGCACTCCATTGGAGACATAGAAGGGTGATGACAAACTCATCCCCCACCTGACTTGCATAGTTTGGTGAGAGTACCAGAACTGCAGTATCCTGATTAGGTAAGAGGGGACACCACGCTCATGTAGTTTACCAAACAGTTTCCCATGATTGATACGATCAAAAGCCTTTGACGCATCCAGGAAACACATAAAAACTGTGCTATTGCGTGATCTGTACCTATGGACAATTTCTTTAAGTGCATAAATACACAGATCAGTTCCATGCTTGTTCTTAAAACCAAACTGATTATCTGTTGATACTATGTATTCTGCAAGACTATCCATAAGGATCCCCTCTAATACCTTGGATAGTACACTTGCAAGTGAAATAGGTCTATAGTTATCTATACTTGTTAATTTACCAGTCTTATTTTTAACTACAGGAACCAACAAGACAGATAACATGGATCCAGGAAGTATGCCATGCTTCATTAACCCAGAAAAGCATAATGCAAGTAAAACTGAAATACTTTGACTAGCGTATTTCAGATGTTCTGCTGTTATTCTATCCAGCCCACAGGCTTTGTTCATTTTAAGTTTGTCAAAAGCATACCATACTTCCTCCGGCCCGATGACTACACCATCACTGTAAGGTATCTCACCTATGTTAAATACATCACTCTTCACACAGTTAAAAATGTTCTCGTAGTGTCTCCTCCATCGCTCTACAATGTTTTCAGGTTCAGTAATACCCTCAATACTAGAAGGCAGTGGCATCTTGCTGTTGTTAACCACTTTCACCTCCTTCCAGAACTCATAAACATCATTAGTTTGTAGCTTTTTCGCCATGGAGTTTGCCCTCATAGTCTGCTCATTTCTTTTTATAAAACGCACAGCATATTTGAACCTAGCATTAGACCGTACCTTGTGCTCACAGACTGGGCCATGCCTAGGTTTGCCTGCTAAGACCCATCTTCTAAATGCATCTCTTGCCTCCATATGAACATCATGGACATATTCATTCCACCCTGGTCTTACAATATGTTGTTTCCCCACTTTACTTCTTAGTGGTTCACTTCCATCAACTAAACAGTTCACAATTCTATCATACATTGCACATAGGTCATTATTGTAACTTGCCGTGGCCAGACCATATAGGATCTCAGCCTCCTTTATACAATCATGTGCATCAGCTGTAGATATACAGTGGTCCAACCAGGATGTAGTATGCCAAGCTTCACTCACATGTGTATAGCTATCAGCTGGCAGTAATTCCTTAGTGGACAAAATAACCTTGTTATCTTTGCAAAATTGTGTCAAGTGTTGACCAAAAAGTGAATTAATATCTGATATATCCGCATTCAGATCCCCCAAGACAAATATGGATGTATATTCAGTTTCCCTTATGTAAGAACCTATAAAATCAAGCTTATTCAAGTACTCATTTTCATTTTTGTGACATTCATATGGAGTGTATATATTTAAGATTATAAAAACATTCTTATTATGCACCACCTTAATTCCTATGCACCAGTCCACATCTAACCTGATCACAGTGACAAAAGGGTCAAATTTCTTTTGCCAGAATATGGCTACACCTCCTGGGATCCTGCCACGCAGAATTCTGGTATTTAGGTCTGTCGTGGATTCCCCTGCACCATGGAAATCATTATGCACAGAGTTAAGTTTATCCAGATCTTGAATAGCTAAAAAAGTCTCTTGCAAACACACCACTTCAGCATTCTCAAAGAGCTTGTCAATAACAGTGCGTTGGGCTCTCGCTCCAGCATCCTGTCCAAGCTGCAGACCGCGGGAGTTATAAAACACAACTCTCATAGCAGTTTATCATTGTTTAAGATGCATGGGATGCCCTTGACTCAGGCGCACTCATCTCTACATCAAGTGGTGCTTCAATACCTGCCCCTACCGCAGCCCTAGGCTTGCGATTCTCATAGAAGCGCCTTACATAGGTCCCTTTTGGCCACAGCTGCGGTGCATACATCTCTGCTACTTCCTTGCATTCAGCTGTAACTTTGAAGGAACTGTAACGAGTATACTCAGTGCCAATCTTCTGACAAGTCACATCTCTGGACAGTTGTTCTTTTAAATATCTAACCAGAGTCTCTGAGTCTAGGTCAGGAGGAAGCTTTGTCACGAACACACTCACCCGCTTAGTTGTCACTGCATGTATGTTTTCCACTGCACCAGTTCCAACTATTCCATAGGTCTTCTTATCTCTGGGAGGATTCATACTAGTCTTGATCTGTACTGCAGCAGTAGATGGTTTTCCATAGCGTTGCTTGCGCTTGCCATGCTTTACTACACGGCTCCATGCAGGTGACATCGCTACCTCACTCCCCCCGCCAGCTCTCCCAATGACGGGCAAGTCCAAGGGTCCGGGTGCAGGCTCTCTGTGACTTGGTCCATGGAGCTGGGCCTCTTCACTGGACATGGTTGTGGCTGCATTCCCCTTGCTGGCACTGGGTTGCTCAAACACACACAGTCGTTTACTAATGTCAGTAGTTATTCCACGAAGGTTCTCACATTCAGTCGACTGCTTACTCACAGTATTTTTCATGGAGACCAACTCTACACTTAGACGATCAATCTTACTAACCAGGCAAGAGACATCAAGGTTATTAAAAGTCACTGATGGCAAATCATCCAAGTGATAGGACACAAAGCGAGGAACATTCTCACCAACCTCATTCAGTAGTTTTAGACAACTCTTAACATTGTTGACATCTTTCAGTTGCCCTTTGTGAGCTACACAACGCTGCCCTGTGCCAGGACACAGTTCAAACAGGACCTTACATTTAAGGAACAAAAAAATGCTCCAAACGTTTATCTAAATTAAATTTATAAAAAACTAAACGAAATATATTCACTTTTCCATTACATACAAAACTGAACTACTTTAATAGCTGAAAGAGTAGTATAAGCTGTTTTGTGGAAATGGGGAAAAAAGACTGGCTAGGGCCTATATTTGAGGACCCTTCAGGGCTCTAATCCACTTCATCCAATGCTGTTTTGTTCTCTGTTTTCATCTGTGAGCATGCTCTTGATATATGTATTTTACCATTTAGTTGAGTTTGAAACGTGTGGCACATTCATTCTGCTCTCACTGATCATTTGGTCCTCCATAAAAAAATAAATAAAAAAAACTGTGCGTACCCTCGGGAAAAAAGTTTTATTTATTTATTTATTATGTATTTTACTGTCGAATATATATTATATAAATATATGAAATATAGAACATATAAAAAAAAAGTGTTCGTGGCTCGTCTGCCAGCGGGTGCCACCCCCCCCCCCCCACAGAAGAAAGACGATATATTGATATAGCAGTAGAGGGATATTATTTTGGTGAACGGACAGAGGATGACGTCACAGGCTCATATTTGGTTGATCAATCGACGGAAAGGGGCGTGTCATGACCGCCGACGAGGGGAAAACGAATTTTGAGTGGTTTACCCATGAACCAAAAAAAAAAAAAAAAAAAAAGAGCAAAATCAAGGCAAAATCGTTTCTGTTTTGTTCTTTTTTTTTTTTTTTTTTTTTTTTTTTTTTTACAAAATGGAATTTTTCGGGTTTCATTTCAAATGAAAAACAAACTATCAAAACGTACATGGACCGTTTCTACAGGGGATATTCACTATAATCAGAATAAGAAAAAAAAACTGTTTGACTCACTATATTTTTGTGTTTCTTCACAGATTTACCCAGATCTACAGTGACTGTGACTCCAGGCAGTCCTGTATTCACTGGAGAGACAGTCAACCTGACCTGTGTGATAAAACCTTATTACAGTGACTGGAAATATGAGTGGTATATAGGCAGTGCATACAGCAGTGTAATGTTACAGACGTCTGATCGTTACACTATAAAAAGAGACACTCTCACTATCAGAGGAGTAATTACATCTGATCAGGGTCAGTACTGGTGTAGAGGACAGATAAGATCAGTCTCATCACAATCAAACTTTGCTGTTTTTCTCTCAGTGAAGGGTGAGTTGAATATCATTGTCCTACTTAACTCTATATGTGATCATTTATTCAGATGAGACACATTGAATCTACAAGCTCCCAAAGTTCTCAGAATAACATATAAAACACCATTAAATTAGAGATAAAAATGATCTAATCACATTAAACCTGTAGTGAATCAGACGAAAGAGAGACCTTCACTCTCCTCTCCACATCTCTCCTCTTTAACATCAGTGTCACACAAATACAGGAACTCAGATGATCAGATCATGTTTCTGACGAGTTCACTGAAAGAGCTCCGTCTTCTTTCTTCACAGATTTACCCAGATCTTCACTGACTGTGACTCCAGACAGTCCTGTATTCACTGGAGAGACAGTCACTCTGAAGTGTGTGATTGAGTCTCACAGTAACTGGAGATATGAGTGGTATAAAGACAGTGTAATGTTACAGACGTCTGATCGTTACACTGAAAACAGAGACACTCTCACTATCAGAGGAGTAATTACATCTGATCAGGGTCAGTACTGGTGTAGAGGACAGAGAGATGAGAGACCAAACTCATCACAGTCAGACTCTGTTTTTCTCTCAGTGAAGGGTGAGTTGAATTTCATTGTCCTCCTGAACTTACTTTATTATGATGACTGTAGTTTTGTTCTTGTTTATTTAACATAACTTAGTATATACTTTTTCTTCCTAATACCTTTTAATAGTATGTAGCAAGTTCACTGTTTCAGTATTTCATGTATATTTTGCACAAACAACCAGCATTCAAACTTATTTGACCAAACAGTTTATGCTGTGATTTAGTGTTGTTAAATAACACATAATTCTGTCTTTATCTTTTCGATGCCGTCCGACCATTCTCAGTCCTTGCATGAGCTCATGGAAAGAAGTAAATGAACATGAAGCCTTTTAGTCTGCTCACAAGACTTCTTCCCCGTTTATTATTACATTCACACATTATATAGTTGCATTGCAAGGGGTGGTGTAGTGGTTTATCCAGTAGGCATTGTACACTACATCATATAGGAATGTCTAGCAAACAAGGGGTTTTCCCTCCTGCTGCCTCTAGAGTCCGTACATCTGTATGTTATATAGAATGGAAGTATGGCCAGGAAGTTCTGGACATATTAGGCATACACTTGGGCAAGGATACTTCAACTCTGAGCAGAAGGACAGACTGAACTCAATAACCTTCGGGCCTATAGCCCCCGTCCTGGGCTGAACATCTGAACTCATGAGGAAATATGCATGTGTGCGCATACATTGAGGTATAGAAAGAGAACACAGAAGGGAGGAGGGAGCAAGACAGAAGAAAAGGGGTAAGAAGGGGAGAGGGATTGCAGAGAGGCACAAAACATCTGGCAGAGAGCATAAAATAATCTAACAAGTGCAGTGCCATGTGCTTATTCTTTTTCTGAGCAAACATTTCTATTTTTTACACAAATGACTGTAAAGTCCACCCAATAGGCCCTTTTCACATGACGTCACACAACTTCCGTTCTGACACGAAGCAGGGTATTCTTACTTCCGCCAGCATAGTAAAGCGCTATCGCTACCAGCATGGAGTTCACTCAGACGCTTGTACAGCTGCCACAAACACGATTAGAGGATGACTGCTGCTGTCTGTCCTTGTCCTCATTCTGGGAGAGGCGTCTGGCATCTCAGATGAACTTACCGAATACCAATCAGCCAGATTTGCCGCTTGATCTCGAGGAAGGAGTTAAAAACAGAGCACTGCAGTCACTGATTCCACGTCTCTCGTGCACTGTCTGCTGTCTGTATTGCAGTTAGATGAAGTTGGTTAGATATATTTAAAAAAATAAACAAACGTTTTAGACATTTACATGTGGTAATGTAGTACCCTCACCGCCTGATGAGGGGAAATAAAAGTATAAATAATACACAGGACACGGAGCCACTGCTGCTTCAATCATCAGAGTCTGTGTATTGTTTTTTTACCATTTAAAACAGTTCAAATACATTTATATGTCAATAAATGACAGAGCATCACTTCAAGAGAAGTCACAATATAGAAAAAAAAGTACATATATACAGTCTTTCACTGACTACTGTGTTCACAAATTAAACACTATAAAATACTAATCTCTAACATATAATATACACGTGACATTTTCCACTCTTCCTGTGTTTTACACTTAAATAAACCCTGACAATGCAACGTGTTCATATGTCAGCAAAAATTATTCTCTTGAACACATTTTGAGTGCAAACACACTTATCTTCACGCTCATATGCAGACTTACAATTGTAATAATCACATTATTACACTAAAACAAATCATACTGGTGGATTCCCTCTAATATCGCGTCTTTCCTGAGACCGCATGGTCTCCATCATTAGCATGAAATGCATACCTAGCACACGCGACACACAGACGTAACTTGAAGCGAACTTTTACACAACTCATTAAACACTTTAAACTCTCATTTACATTCGTCATAACTCTCTGACATATCAAGAACATATTCTTATAACATTAATGTGTACAATACCTGATGAGGGGAGATAAAAGTATAAATAATACACAGGACACGGAGCCGCTGCTGCTTCTATCATCAGAGTCTGTGTATTGTTTGAGCAGCGCGCGCGCCCCCTCCCCAAACAGGCGAACACTCCAAAAGGGAAAAACAATCAAACACCGATCGATTGAGCAGGGAACATCAATCGTCAATGTAAAATACATTTTAGAAAGACATTCTCTCATCTTGACACACATAACATTTCAACTATTATTTACTAATATATTTTATATTTTGTGACCACCACAGTAACAGAAAGCCTTTTCCTTCAGTAATTTATGTCCTGTTTCATACAGCGCCTGTATGTACAAGAATAGTTCAACATAAGCTTGTAGGCTACTATTGAAATATCAATAAAATGGGATCTATAATTTTCCGTTTTTTTATTTTTTGTTGTTATTCAGAAAAAAAATTTTATATATTTTGTTTTTATATAAAGATTTTTGTTTTGAGTGTATGTGAGAGTTTTTGTGTGTATATATAAAACGCAGGTCATAGCTATTTTTTAAAGATCACATTGCATATAGCCTATAACGAAAATAAAATATGATCAATCATAAATAATCAAAAATAATTCACAAAGTAAAAACACTGTATACATGTAGTTAAAGCGAAACTGAATGGAGGAATTTAAATAATTGTAGAAGTTCAAGTTCTGTAGAACTACGCGGCTGTGCTTTTTGTATTGTTTCAATATTAAGCCATTTTATTCTTGAACTGGATAATTAGTTTCTTTTCAGACCACTTGCCTTTATGGATGTGAAATTTGTCATGTAGTAAAAAAGATTTAATATAAAAAATGACTTGTGTCCATTGTGCCCATGTCATTTCCCCATATAAATAAAAAACAAAATCACGTTGTTTCTCTTTTTATTGCTGAACTATACGGGGATTTAATTTACACATTGTACTCACAAATTATCCAAGGAATGACATAAACCGAAATATTAAGTGAAAATGTTTCAGTTATGTATTTTGTGTGGACACATAATCGCAGTTGCGGCGAGCAAGCCACCATCTAAAGCAGATGCAGAAAAACCCTCGCAAAAGAACCCGAATGTAAGTAGATTAACATTATTTGTCTGAACTCCTAACTAACGCCTTTCATATTTCAAGTTTTTCCCATATTTTCCCGAGAAGTCTCCGGTGTAAAGGAATAACGGAAGTACAGATACTGTACACTGCTTTGCGGGAAAGCAGAAGTTATTGGCCCAATAAAGGTATCCAATGGTGGCTGAAGGTTTCCTGTGTATTCAGTCTTTTCAGTGCGCAAATAAATTTAATTTTAATTAAATTCTAATCTGACTCCATTTTATTATTACCTCGATTTTAGGTTAGAAAGCCAATTATTATTGATCATTCATAGTATAATATATCTAGACATCTGATTATTCTATTTAACTCTTTAATCTTATCGTATCTTTTTAATCGTATTCATATAACAATATGAGTCTTGTACCAGCTGGATATACGGATCTCATACTCACAAACTCGTCAGTCTTGGTCATTAGACAGAGGCGACTGACTCATATTCTAAAAGGCCGGACCTAGAATATATCGATCTAGAATATATTATTTAGTCCCCATAGATCTGAACACACTTAAGATAAGAATATCTAACCAGAGGTCATGACCACAGAATTAAGCTGACCAACTTAACTTCATCTAATGGAAACTTTATATAATCATGCCATGTACACTTAATTAGAATAATATTACAATAATCAGAGGTTGAGGCTCACTCTATTTAGATGTTTGCCTCACAATGAATAAATTATGCCCAAGTCTTTCTTTGGCCTGCACTCTGGAAGTGATCTGTTAATTCTGATAAACTTTGATTAAAACTGAAACTAAACTATATAAAAACTAAATAAAAATGCGTTCACAAAATAAAAACTAAACTAAAACTAACAACATTATTAATGAAACTAATAAAAACTAATCTGAATTTTATAGCAAATTTGAAAACGATATTAAAATAAAACGAATTTAAAAATTCAAAGCTATAATAACCTTGGTATGAAGAATATAGACACACTCCACACTGCAGGCTCATCTGTCTACAGAATCACCCTGATCTACTTTTAACATGTCCTTAAGTACTCAGACCAAGACAAACATCCTCCAAATGGAGACAGGAACTAAAAATTGGAATTTGCATTGATCAAGGCCTATACGTGGAGAGTTTACACCTTTTGGGGACAGATGGTGATTTGATTGAAAGACACTGAGAGTCTACTTCTTGTAAGATTGAGATTATCGTATCAGTCACACTGACATATTTCAAATGATACCAAACATGATTGTGAATATCACTTGCAGTCATCTAGAATATTATATATTGGTCATGACCATTCTGAGAGAGCTGAGTGAAGTGAAGGATGGGTGAAAAGGAACAGATGTATAGGTGAGAAAGGAGTTTGTCCAGCATCTTCTCTCAGTGAGATGTGGAAACAGATGCCTGTTTGTTAATACACTGTGTTTGTAACTCTTACATGAGGCTCATACTCAATGATTCGTCCCACACAGCTGAACTCTGACTCTTCAGGATCTGAGTGTGTTCTTGTTCTCCTGCAGATCTGAAGCCAAAGCCTGAACTCACATCAGATCCTGCAGGAGCTGTACTGACAGGAAACACAGTGACTTTGATCTGTCGCATGAATCCAGCCACTGGATGGGACTTTTACTGGTACAGACACACACTGAACTCTGAGACAAAGACACAAACAAACTCCTACAGAGTGAAGATTGATTCAGTGTCTGATGGAGGCCAGTACTGGTGTAGAGCTGGAAGAGGGAAACCAGTCTACTACACACAATACAGTGATGCACTGTGGGTAAATGTTACAGGTGAGAGAGAACATAGTATCTGACACAACATACAGATCAGAGACTATATCTGCAGAACTTCTAAAACTTTGAATCAAAAATAAATGCAATAATCTGTGTTTGTGCAGTGAGTCCTAAAGCTGTGGTGACGGTTCGACCTGATGAACGAGTGTTCAGAGGAGAAACAGTCACTCTCAGATGTGATATAAAGTGGGGAGGAGACACTGAGTGGACGTACAGATGGGAAACAGAGGGAACAAACTACCAATATAACTCAGTCTCAACACAAGAGTTGAACCAGAGTGTTGAAGTCTTTCACAGCGGTAAATACACCTGTACAGGACAGACGGGAACACAACGCTCTCAGCGCAGTGATGCTGTTACACTGACTGTATCAGGTGAGTTTGTGTGTGTGTTCATTATCATCAGTGTGAACAGCTTCTCTCTCTATAACTCATCTCATGTTGTGTTCAGCTGAAGCTCAGGCAGCAGTGCGAGTGTCTCCACAGCCGTGGCTGACTGAAGGAGACTCAGTGACTCTGATCTGTGAGGTTACAGGCTCCTCTACAGGCTGGACGTTCAGCTGGTTCAGAGATGACGATCGTCTGTCAGACAGCAGCAGAGGAGCTGGAGGCTCTTACACTCTCAGTCCTGCTGCTCTACAGCACACAGGAGTTTATACGTGCAGAGCAGAGAGAGGACGACCGGCCTATTACACAAAGAACAGTAGCACACAGACACTGTGGATCACTGGTGAGTCTGTGTCACAGCATTTATGATTGTGTTCATCTGTATTTGTGTTTCAGTACAGTCTCTGACACAAGGTGTGAAAAAACATCAGAAACACTTCCCTCTATTTCTCAGTCTAGATCAGATCAAAAGCACTAACAAATAAACTCATAATATATGCATGATATAAAATGTAGAGCTCGATTTCATCTTAATTTTATTTAATTTCAGATTTTATTACACAACACGTGTGCTGTTGATTCTGAGTGGGGTTTTCTTCTTCTCAGGTCAGTGGTCGCAGGTCTCTCTGGTGGTCAGTCCCAGCAGAAGTCAACACTTCTCGTCTGAATCTCTCTCTCTGAGCTGTGAGGATCAGAGGAACTCTGCTGGATGGACCGTGAGAAGATACACAGACAGAAACACAGAAGATTGTTCAAAACAAACAGGATCTACATGTCAAATCGTCTCTCTCAGCACATCTGACTCTGGAGTTTACTGGTGTCAGTCTGAATCTGGAGAGAAACGTCATCCTCTCAACATCACTGTTCACGGTGAGTCGAATGACATATCAAACTAGATCAAATATAATAGATGATCTGTTTTAGATTAAACTATATTTAAGAATTTAGTTATGTGTTTAGGTACAATAGAAAGACATTGGCTGCTTTAATTCTGAGTAGTTGTGGATTATTCTGTGGTTCTGGAAGCATATTTTCACTTATTCTGAACACTAAATATCGAGATTTCAAATCAATAATAATAGAAAATACACATATTACCTTCCTTATCTTAATAGATGTTTCTATGTCTGTGTTGTGAATTCTTCATATATCTTTTAATACTATTAGATTATTATTATTATTATTAATAATAATACTTTTATTTTATATCTGGTGAGAGCTTGTTTTATGTAAATATGCACTACGCAACCGGTAGTGTGATTCGTGTTTGGCGCAAGTGACGCTTATTTGTTTACGCATGCAGAGCTTACACAAATGTGACACGGTTTCCACCTGTGCAGCATCGCTAAGTGCAGGGAAAAGTTACTGACGAAAAAATACCTTCAATGCATACCTTCAATGCATAACTTCAATGCATATCAGTGTGTATATGGTGAAACCCTGCACCTAAATAAATGGTGGAGAGACATTAGATGACTCCGACTCCCTGATCAGAGTACTGAAGTGGTTAACACCATTAAAGAACCGGCATTAGTGGGGCAGTCCCCAACATATGGTCCTTCGAGCCGGAACTTGACTGCTTCAGAATGTCATCAGATAGCAAACAAACATCTCCTCCTCAAGCTAGACCATCACGGCGATGTCAAGCCCCCAGGCACATTGAGGATTACATCCTTGACTTCCATCACCGACCTGCCCTTTCCTCCAGTCCTGTTCAGAGGGAGTCGGAGGAGCATAGAGGAGCAGCAGCCGCAGTGTATACAAGTCAAGCAGATGCAGCATCCAGTCAAGGTATACGTCGAGCCACGCCTAGTCCAAGTCAAGCAGGCTTATTGAGTATGGACTCATTAACAAAATTAATGGAATCCATGAGTGAGAAGGAGAAAGAGGAGACAGATGAAATGGACAATCTTCTCAGGAAATTAGATCAGCTTAAGAAACGAAAGCACCGCCGAGACGAAATGATGGAACACATCAAATCATTCTTGAGGGAGGAACAGGAAAACGAGGACAATGAACGGGTACAGACAGTTGCATCATCACCACAGTCTTCTCCTGCACCTTCTTGTACTTCAAGCCCTCCACCCTTACTCTCACGGCACACAGTGCCACACGTTGTGGATCAGGATGCTGTAAGCGTATTAGTGAGACATGAGGAAAGGTCACATAGGACAGATGCGGTTCCTGAGGCAGAGATGCAGAGTCGAAATCATGGATTTGCTCCAGTCCAACTAAGTCATCCACGAACTACAGATTTGCTGTATTCCCCTGTCTCCTCTGGCATAGCATCTCCTGTTTCGCATCTCTCACAACCACAACTATATGAGCCTGTCCCATCTCATTCTCACAGAATCCTGCCCAGTCAGGAACAAGCTTTAACTCATGACACTGAACGATCATTCCAGCCCCTTAAGCCACAACAGCTGATTTCGCCAGCACCTGTCTATCAACATCTCATGGCACAGTATGGCTATCATGCAACACCGTATGTCCCTCCATACCAAACAATGATGCCATCAACATTACCCTCTCAGAATGTGATCCCTGGTTTAGTTCCTTCAGTGAACACAGCAGCAGCTGCACCACAGCTGATGCCAGCCCAGCCTGCAGCTCCACCAGGTGGTAGTATATCCCAACGAACATTGTATAGTCCCCCTAAACCTAAAATTCCTGACTTCACAAGTGACAGTGAAAGAGAATTTGCTAATATGAAACTGGCATTGGACAATTTACTTGAGCCTTACCCAGAGCTAACAGAGAAGTACAAATACCATGTACTACTGGAACATCTTAAACTGCCTGAAGCTCAAATGATAGGGCAGTCTTGCCGGCATCATCCATATCCGTATTCAGCAGCTATGCAAGCACTTCAGTTACAGTACGGTCAGCCACATCAGCTGGCTCAAAGTGAGATCGCAGCCATCCTTACGTCACCAGATGTTAAGCCCAATGATAGTCACAGCTTTCAGAGCTTTCCCTTGCGAGTGCATCTCCTGGTCAGTATGCTGCTGTCATTAGAGGGACCCAGAGGGATGGAGCTCAATTGTTGTTCACACGTGGACCGACTACTTAGCAAGCTGCCAAAGTATCTTCGAGATGGCTTCATTGAGTTCCTTCAACTGCAGGGGAAGCTCAACTCCATAAGTCTTAACCCCTACAATCTGCAAGACTTTTCTGGATGGCTACAAGTCAAAGCACAGCAGCAGAGACTGTCTATTCGACTAGTGCAGCGCTACCAGCATGAGAGGCTTCCAGGTGTCGGGAAAGAGAAACCCTCAGCAAAACCAAAGGTGCCAAGTTTAGTTCTTTACCATGGTGCATCTCCGGCTGAGACTGCACTCTCTACCCGTCCAAAAGACCCCAAGCAAAGGAAACCACTCAAGGTACACTGCCTCTTTTGTAACAGTAAAGAGCACTACATCACACGCTGTGACAACATCAAAGAGCAGTCAGTTGTAGATCTGCAAAAGTGGATTTCTGATGGGAAGCGATGCTGGCGATGTGCGAGACTACATGAACCAGAGATGTGTAACCTCAAAAAGCCATGCAGTGACTGTGGTGGAATACATCTACAGGTGCTACACCGTATAGCACGTGATGATCCAACTAACACAGCAGGTATGTCAGAGAGTCGTATTTACCTCACACCTACTAGTGCAACCTGCAGAGTATTTCTTAAAGTGGTACCAGTGTTGCTACACAGCAAATTCAGGTCAGTGGAGACTTACGCTGTACTGGACGATGGAGCGCAGCGAACCATGATCTTACCAATGGCCGTACAAATGCTTCAGCTGAGAGGTGAACCTGAAACATTGGCTCTGCGCACGGTACATTCTGACATCACTCACCTTTCGGGGTCCAAGATTAACTTGCAAATCTCCCCAAAGAGTGAACCAGAGAGGCGCTTCCAGATACTGGGGGCCTTCACAGCTTCAGGTCTGGACTTGGTAGAGCAATCGTATCCAGTACAGAGGCTTCAGAGATGGTACGCTCATCTCAGAGGGCTCCCGTTACAGTCCTTCCACAATGTACGTCCACTGGTACTAATAGGATCAGACCATGTCCATCTTATCACAGCAGATAAGCCAGTCCGTCAAGGAACCAAAGGTGGTCCCGTTGCAGTGCACACAGCCCTTGGATGGGCCCTACAAGGGGCTGAGGAGAGAACCCCAAGCCACAGCTCAGTGCATCAGTGTCTTTTCGTGTCAACTGCCTGTCCCAATGACTTGCTTTACTGTAATGTTAAGAAGTTATGGCAACTTGACATCCTGTCTTATCGGAATGAGAAACTGGTGGTTCGATCCAGGGAAGATCAAGAAGCAATTAAACTTCTCGAATGCAGGACACAGAGGATTCAGGTAAATGATGTTCAGCGTTATGCCACCCCCCTCCTGTGCAAACCTGGTACTCCGAAACTCAAAAGCACAATTCAGTCTGTCATGCCTAGTCTGAGGAGTACAGAGAGGAAACTTCAGAGAGACCCCGAGAAAGCTGCTATCTACTCTGGTGAGATTAATAAGCTCATTAAGGCAGGCTATGTTTCAGAGCTTCAACCCGAAGAAGTCACCAAATCAGAGGAGGCCTGGTACATTCCCCATCATCTGGTGTGTCACAATGATAAATCAAGATTGGTCTTCAATTGCTCATTCAGGTACCAAGGTCTGTCTCTGAATGATCAGCTTCTGCCAGGGCCTGCACTTGGCCCATCATTGTTGGGCGTTCTCTTGAGATTCCGTCAGCACCATGTGGCTGTAAGTGCAGATATCCGTGGAATGTTCCATCAGATCCGCTTGCTGCCTGAGGACAGACCTCTTCTCCGCTTCATCTGGCGAGATCTGCACTATCAGAACAGTCCAGAGGTCTATGAATGGGAAGTCTTGCCGTTTGGTACAACCAGCAGCCCATGTTGTGCCATTTTTGCTGTGCAACAACATGCTCGCAATAACCAAGAGAGTTACCCAGGTGCTTTACAAGTAGTGCAGCGGAGTTTTTATGTGGACAACTATCTGGCAAGCTTTCCAACCACATCTGAGGCCAAGCTAACAGTTGATCAACTGCACAGTCTGCTAGCTCTGGGTGGATTTGACCTCAGAGAATGGGCTAGCAACCAGCCATCAGTGATCTCTCATCTACCTACAGATGCAAGGTCTTCAGCTGCAGAACAATGGCTTGAACAGAACAGGACTAATCCAATGGAGCCAACTTTGGGTCTCAGGTGGAATTTTGCTGTGGATACACTAGTATACCAATATTGTCCCATCGAACATGCCACACTAACAATGAGAACAGCCTTTCAAGTGCTAGCAACACAGTATGACCCATTGAGGTTCACTGTGCCTTTCACCACATGGGCAAAAGTGCTCATTCAACAACCATGGTCCAAAAGAAGAGATTGGGATGACCCAAATCTGCCACAAGATCTTTATGCTGCCTGGGACACATGGGAAAGTGAGTTAAAGTATCTCAGCACCATAACAATTCCTCGTTGTTACTCATCAGTTCCCAATGATGTACGACGAAAATACGACCTCCATGTGTTTTGTGACGCATCAGAACGAGCCTATGGGGCTGTGGCTTACTTGGTAGCGTACACACAAGATGCCATTCATACCACTTTCGTTATGGCTAGATCACGAGTAGCTCCCAGGAGGCAACAGTCCATGCCTCACTTGGAGCTCTGCGCAGCACTAGCAGGAGCCCAGTTAGCAAAGCTTCTGAAAGATGAGATCACTCTCTCAATTCAGCAGACAATTTTGTGGACAGATTCTACAACTGTGCTGGAGTGGCTTCAGTCCGACTCTTGTAGGTTTAAAGTCTTTGTTGGAACACGAGTCTCAGAAATCCAGGAGTTGACAGAACACAGTACTTGGCGGTACGTGAACACACAGCAAAACCCAGCGGATGATATCACCAGAGGTAAACCTCTTTCAAGTTCTACTGTGCCTGGACTCTGGAGTCAGGGACCGTCATTTCTAAAACTGAGTTCTGAGCACTGGCCAAAGAGACCTGAACCGGCAAGGTCAGAAGAGTTACCTGAACTGAAAGGTGCCACTATCTGCGGCCTAACCATTGTGGAACCAGATCATACCCTTCCTGATGCCAGTCAGTTTAGCACATGGAAAGAGTTAGTGGAAGCAATGCGTCAGGTATGGCAACAAGTGACAGATGATTCAGCAAACACTCAGCTTATTGATCCTCGTGAAGCAGAGTTGATCCTACTAAGGAAGTGTCAGGCTCAGAGCTTCCCAGAGGAGACAAAAGCCCTCAAAGCACACAAACCTATACCAAACCACAGCCGACTAATATGTCTTGCTCCAGAGTGGGATCCAGTAACTAATGTAATCAGAGTTGGAGGACGTTTACGGAGACTGGAAAGCCCAAATGTTGAACAGATTCACCCTATTGTGCTAGATTCACGGCATCCAGCATCAAAGCTTCTCATTAAAGATTTTGACGAACGCTTATTGCACCCAGGTGCAGAAAGAGTGTATGCAGAACTACGGAGACAATACTGGATCTTGAGAGGGCGGCAAGCTGTTAGACACCACCAGCTTAATTGTTCATCCTGTCAAAGGTGGAGATCTCAGCCTAAGGTACCACAAATGGCAGACCTGCCGCCAGAGCGGCTCAGACTTCTCTGTCCACCGTTCTATTCTACTGGAGTAGACTGCTTCGGTCCTTATCATGTTAAAATAGGCAGAAGGGTTGAGAAACGTTGGGGCGTCATTTTCAAATGCCTCACCACTAGAGCTGTTCACATAGAGCTTCTCAACTCCTTGGATGTGGATGCCTTCCTGCTGGCTCTTCGAAGATTCATAGCCAGACGTGGCAGACCAAAAGAGATCAGGTCAGATTGTGGTACAAACTTTCGTGGTGCCGATCGAGAACTGCGTGAAGCCTTTACTGCTATGGAATCCCACTTAAAAGAGCAGCTAGCTGATTATCAGATCTCCTTCAAATTCAATCCGCCTAATGCTCCTCATTTTGGTGGTGTTTGGGAGCGAGAGGTCCGCTCCATCAAAGCTGCTCTACAGGTCGCAGTTGGAAGTCAGTCTGTCTCAGAAGATGTCCTGTCGACAGTATTAGTAGAGGTAGAGGGCATTTTAAATGCAAAGCCCCTTGGATACGTCTCCACAGATGTTGCAGATCTAGACGCCATTACACCAAACATTCTCCTCATGGGGCGGCGGGATGCATCACTTCCACAGGTAGCATATGCTCCAGGAGAAATGGGGCGGCGCAGATGGCGCCATTGTCAAAATCTTGTGGACCAGTTTTGGACTCAATTTACAAGGAATTACTTACCCACACTACAGACACGCCAGACGTGGCACAGAACATCAGACTCTCTGTCAGTGGGATCAGTGGTTTTGATAATTGATCCACAACTTCCCAGGGCTCAGTGGCCCATTGGTAAAGTTACCAAGACTGTGGTCAGCAATGATGGATGTGTGAGAACAGCAGACGTCAGTGTTCAAGGCAAAGTGTATACCAGGCCAGTAGCTCGCCTCATTAGATTGCCAGCCTTTGAGGATGAAACCAAAGACTCCTAAAGAATTCCCTTAACTTGCACATTTGCTGCTCAAATGTGGGGGCGGTTGTTGTGAATTCTTCATATATCTTTTAATACTATTTAGATTATTATTATTATTAATAATAATACTTTTATTTTATATCTGGTGAGAGCTTGTTTTATGTAAATATGCACTACGCAACCGGTAGTGTGATTCGTGTTTGGCGCAAGTGAGGCGTCATTGTTTACGCATGCAGAGCTTACACAAATGTGACATGGTTTCCACCTGTGCAGCATCGCTAAGTGCAGGGAAAAGTTACTGACGAAAAAATACCTTCAATGCATACCTTCAATGCATAACTTCAATGCATATCAGTGTGTATATGGTGAAACCCTGCACCTAAATAAATGGTGGAAAGACATTAGATGACTCCGACTCCCTGATCAGAGTACTGAAGTGGTTAACACCATCAAAGAACCGGCATTAGTGGGGCAGTCCCCAACAGTCTGTACAATATGTATCACCATCATCTTCCTCCATGCATGTATGTCTTGTGTTGTGTAGATGGTGATGTGATTCTGGAGAGTTCTGTTGATCCTGTGATTGAGGGAGATACTCTGACTCTACACTGTTTACATCGAGCTACAAACTCCTCGATCCTCAGAGCTGATTTCTATAAAGACGGATCCCTCGTCCAGAATCAGACGACAGGAGAGATGAGCATCACGACTGTCTCAAAGTCACATGAGGGTTTCTACTACTGTAAAACAGAGAGAGGAGAGTCACTGCACAGCTGGATCTCAGTCAGAGGTGAGAGTCTGTGGAGTTTCGTTTTTATTTTATTCATGTGTAATCAGTCATTGACAGATGTTTATTCTTTCACAAAACTTACATGAACTAAAGTATAACTAACAAATCACACACACTGAAATGAATCAACATCCCACAATTCAAAGAAATGAAGAGTGCATTAAGGATTAGAATAAAATTGTCATCATTTACTCGCTCTCATGTTACTCCAAACCTGCATGACTCTCTTCTGTGTGACACTATATATATATATATATATATATATATATATATATATATATATGTGTGACATGATATATATATATATATATATATATATTTATTATTTTATTTTATTACTTTTTTTTAAACATTTTTGAATGACACAAGGCTGAGTAAATGGTGACAGACATTATAATTTAAGTATAAATAAGCTATTTAATACAGAGTTAAATTACACAATAATAAATATATTTCAATGCTTTTGTGTTTCCTCGCAAAACATTGGGTTCCCTGAGAAAGTTCCTGAAAGCCTTTAGGAGCGTAATGTTGCTCAGTAATGTGCTTGTGTCTCTGTTTGTCAGGTTCAGGTCAGATTTCTGTCTTCAGCATCCTCAGTTTTCTTCTGGCAGCTTGTCCGTATCTGCTGTCGACAGTCGTGCTGCTGTTCAAATGTTACAGAGCGAGAGGTAACACTTCTGTCTGATCCGTCTCTCTCCATCTCAGTGACTTTTACCAATGATTCACTTTCACTGACAGACATGCCTTTATTCTGTCTTTTTATCTGTTATATAGATCCATATTTACAACAGATGATGGTTGTTCATAATCAATAACTGCAGTGGAAGCAAAACAGAAAGTGTGACACTGAATTGTGAAAATAAATGTTTAGTGTGTGTCTGTGTGTATTTCACAGTTACATCGACTGAAGACCAAAGCCAGTACGCCGTAACAGAGGAATAATCTTCATCCTGATATTTCATCTGTTCTCCAAACCGCAGAGTCACAGGTTGCTGGAGTCTCAGGCTGAAGCTGGAAACACACTGGACACGAGCAGTCCATCACAAGACTAACAGACAATGCTCTTAATGTGTCACCCTTTAAATACCACTAACAACAATTATAATCTCAGATTACATCTGAACATGTTTTTATGATGCTGTATGCTTTCTGTTATCTGAATAAAAGGAGTTTTAGTTTAATTCTAAAAATGTTAAATCTTTACTGAATTTTAAAGTAAAAGTAATAACTTGTATATTGTTAGTAATATTTCAAGTCAAACATTTACTTGACTGAAGCACCTTATGTTTACCTGATTATCCAAACATAATTTTATTTGTTCTTCTCTCAATTATCATTGAATTATGTTTTCATCAAACTAAGTATTTAAATATCATTTATGTAAGTAGTCCATTATAAAGATCTCCTTGATTTACATTATAAGATATCAGAATTGTGTCCATATAAATATTAGTATCTGCACCAAATTGCATATTTTTGCTCAGTTTGGGCCTCAGAATAAAATGTATGTTTTTTCCACTTTGAGTTTGAGCTCCTTATTCTCAGAAATATGAGCAATAAAAGCATGGCGTATTAAAAATGGAAAAACAACAACAACATGAAACCTTTCTTTGTTTGTTTTTAGATTGTCAAAATATTCAATAAACTATCCTATAAAATCTCAAACATAATCTTGTAATTTTAGGCATAACCGGGTTTAAAAGTGCTGCCTTTTACAAATAACTAATAATAATAAATAATTAACCTGTCATGACCACAAATGTACATGATCTGGAGAAAATATATAGAAAACATTACATTCTGAACATGTGTATTATGAATCAACAGTTATAGAAATGTGATATGTGTCAGTATGAAACAATAACATCAGCATCTTGACATTATGTTTGTCTCAAGCCCCTTTCACACTGCGATTCCGGCAAATACACGGGTAATGTGTCCCGGCATGTGTACCCGGGTCCCTAGATTTTGCACTTTCACACTGCCAGTGATTACCCGGAATATGTGCGAGCGTTGGGACTGACAAGGTACGCAATATCGCGTTCATTATCCCAGATGAATCGCCTTCGATAATGAAGTCGATATTGCGTACCTTGTCAGTGATCTACGGCTCTGTCTATTAAATGCCGCTCCATTTGAAAGCAGGTGATGGCGATTTAGCGCTAATCAAGGAACCAGATTTACTGACTAGATGCGCATGATCATATCGTTGGATATATCGCCCAGCCCTACCCTACACTATTCAATATCTGCATCAATGAACTAGCAAGAGCCCTAGAACAGTCCCCAGCACCCCGTCTTACACTACTAGACACTCAAGTTAAATGTCTTCTGTTTGCGGATGATCTAGTGCTGCTGTCACCCACAAAAGAGGGTCTACAGCAGCACCTGGACCTCCTGCACACCTTCTGTCAGACATGGGTCTTGTCAGTTAACCTTAGAAAGACTAAAAATATCTTATTCCAAAAAAGGGCAAGTCACGAAAACCAACATCACAGTTTCAAATTAAACAACATGCCCTTAGAACACACTACAAATTACACATACCTCGGAATAAACATCAGTAACACAGGAAACTTTAACAAGGCTGTGAACGACCTGAGAGACAATGCACAAAGAGCTTTTTACACAATCAAGACAAATATAAAACTTGACATCCCAACTGGAATCTGGCTAAAAATAATCCAATCGGTTATAGAAACAAATCACTCACAAACCTAGACTTCACCAAATGGGACAAACACCCAATAGACTCTCTGCAGAGCAGAATACTGTAAAAATATTCTCCGTGTACAACGAAAAACTCCACACAATGCCTGCAGAGCAGAATTAGGGCTGTACCCACTAAATTTAAAAAATAAAAATAAAAAAGCCATTAAATTCCATGCACACCTAAAAAGCAGTCATACTGAGACCCTCCACCATAAAGCCTTAAACTACCAAGAACTGAACCCAGAGAAAAGCCCCTCAGCAGCTGCTCTCAGAACTGACTTTACAATCCAAAACCCCAGCTAGACTAAATCAAATCATTAAAACACAGAAAGAGAAATATCTGAAACACTGGACAGAAGCAACAGCTCAGCAAAGTAAAGTAGAATGCTATCTGTCTCTAAATAGAGAATATAAATTTGCAGACCCTAAACTAAGAAAAGTCCTGACCATGTCCAGACTCAGTGACCATAACCTCACTATAGAGACAGACAGACACAGACAGACCTGCTGCCGGAAGAAGACAGATTGTGTCCACACTGCACACAACATTAAGTGGAAACAGAACTGCACTTTTTAACAACATGCCCTAATTCTACACAGATTAGGGAAACATTCTTCCCCCAATCCACAAACCAGCACAAAGACTTCAAGCAGACACAACAAAAGGACAAACTGCGGTACATTCTGGAGAAACCTCAACAAGCTCTAACCTGCTGCAAGGTACGTCAAGTCCTGCCATGATAAAAGAACAAGCAGCAGAACAGAAGCACAAGTCACAGCCGGAAGAAAACACTGTACAACACACACACACTGACATGACAGCATCCAGTCCTTCTCCTGTCTCTTTATTTGAGTTTTTATTAGTACTTTCGTTTTACTGTATACAGATATATACACTCTGTATGCTATATACTTCTATTCTTATGTATACTTGTGTTAATTTTTTATTTCAATGTTTCTATGCTTTGGAAATGTAAAAACACTTTTCTTCACCATGCTAATAAAGCTTCTTGAATCTCGGCTCCATCACACGGTCTTTTGCTCTGTGCTAATTTCAGAAGAGAAGACGGCGGTCTGTGATTGCGTGTCTCCATTGACCAACTCACAGAATAATTTCATTGGCCACATTAAAGCCAATCAAAGGCTTTAAAATGTTAATTCCGCCCACCATCTCGTGTGATACATCAATCATCCAGAAACACCTTCAACACACTGCGAGCCCAGAAATACGCTTGAGGCGCCGCGGCGAGCAAGACGACGAATAGCGGGTTTAGTGATTCCCCGGATTTTATCACCAAGAACCTTCCGGTGACGCTTAGCGCCTCCTTTTCAGAGTCCTTTACCGCCCTTTCCTCTTCCAGACATGTCCACACTCTCCTTTCAACTCACACAAACGAAGATCATCTGAGAAAATCAAAGGAGAGGGGATCTTATTCTTCGCTAAAGGACCTAGGTGAAACCACGAGCATGGGGCGGTTCTACTAAATGTCACTCGTTACGTCTAATCCGAGTCGAGTTCAGTCTTGCAATGCTCATTGTGGAAATTAAATAATAAAAAATTATATTGTTATTATTATTATTATTATTATTATTAGTAGTAGTAGTAGTAGTAGTAGTATTAAATATTTCATGGCATAACAGTAATAAAGCTCCACCGGTGGCGGATGCTCTTCCGAGCGGCTTTAGTCAGCAGCTGCTTCTTCTGGGCTTTATCTCCGGTGGATTTAGTCCACATCGTAGCCACCGGCAGCGCGCGCTTTCTTCAGACGAAGAGACACAGCGCTCCTCTCCTTAGATGCGGACACAGCCTTGACGATGAGCTCGATGACGTCTGTGCTCCTGCACGAGCAGCTCGTGCTTGTGTTTTCTCCTCTCATATTTGGAGCAAAATAATGCAACATTATCTGTAGTCTGAGGTCATGACCACTATTATATATTTATTTATATTATTTTTGTTATTATATATTTTGGCCTTTACAGTCTAAGTACAGTTGTGGGGGAGAAGGGACAAATATGAAGGAAGAATGTTGAGTCAAAGTGAGTTCTGCAGATGTTTCTGTCAGTGCTGTGGTTTGGAGATGTACCTTGTAATGGAAGTCACAGCATTTTGTTGCTTGTTTCTATATAGTGGACCTCATTTTTCTGAGGACGTAGATAGTAAAAAAAAAAAAAATACATTGTTATTTGTGCATTGCTAACTTTAGAAGCTGCGTGTACTGAGAAAATGACAGAAGTGTTAAGAGGCCTAATAAAGGTTGAGCTGATGATTGTAGTTTGACGTCTGCTCTATTTCTGCTCTATAGTTTTAACCAGAGCGGGGAAGATAGTTATTCTTATTCTGCATCTTTAGTTTCATAAACCTCAAAATACTACCCCAAGAGCAAAAGATGCCCAGCAACATGTGCATGTCAATTTTATTTACTTCCCCTTCTTAGAAGCCCTGTCTAATATCAGATTTAAGAGTCTCTGTTTTCTTATATTTTATTTGACAGTAAAGCAGCAGTAATAGCAGCTGCTGAAGCAACATTTACTCCTTTTAGAGAAATAAACATTTTGAATATTGTTGTGGCGGCTCGTCGCTCCATCTAGTCTGAATCAATATCATGTTATAGACTTGATCTGTCACTTGTGTGTGACAGTATATTCACTTTAAGTCATTTATACATGTGTTGATGTTCATATTTTGTCTCTGATAGTGTGACCATACCAAAAGAGAAGTGAAATATTTTTAAGGGGAGGTGTTGTTTTTTTTTTTTTTTTTCTAGTCGTGATTGTGTTTATGGGGTGCAGTCTAACATGTGTTAAAGGGGTCATGTGACGTTGCTAAAAAAAGAACATTATTTTGTGTATTTGGTGTAATGAAATGTGTTTATGTGGTTTAAGGTTGAAAAAACACATTATTTCCCACATACTGTACATTATTGCTGCTCTGGCTGTGAACAACAAAATAATGCAGTGTGAGAACAATTACTGAAGACATTCTCTGTGAAACAGTCTTTTCAAGTAGAAAAACAGCTTTAACAACTTGCATGCACTGAAAGAGCAGCTAAATATCTTAGAATGGATCTCTTTTTCTTTCTGTTTTGTGTTTCTGTGTAGAGTTGTGTCTCCTCCCTCATCTCTTCTTGAGCTGTGAAATGCAGGAAGTGTCTGATTTAGAGACGCATCACTGTTAAAACAGTCTGTTAATGTGTCAGTATGGGGTCCAGTGCACTGCCTCTCATGCTCTGTGAGTATTTCATTATATTCTACTCTATCTTCAGTTTTTCTGTTATTAACAGTATTCAGCTTAAGATAAATCAATTACTGTGTGTATGAGGCTCTATGAATCTTGCTGTTTATCATATTGTTTATTGTTCAGATTAATGTGATGATATGTTACGTGTGGATCAGATACAGAGTTTCAGAGAACATGCATTTATCTGTGCTGCTTGTGAAAGATGGAGGCTCTGTGGACATGTGCTTTTGCTGTTTATGATGTGATACTCTTTCTTCTTATTTTCAGCAGTTCAGTTCAGTCAGATGTATTTGTGTTAATATGAGTTTGGTGTTGTATGGTATTGTATCTTTAAATAGTTTCTCCGTTAGAGATTCAGAGAGTTTGAGAAGAGCGGTGAAACACACAAGTTTCTCGATCACTTTTCATTCTTTGTGCCCCTCTTATTGAAAATGAATTATCCATATAGTGGTCCAAAAATCACACTTAAAAAAAAAGAAGAAAAAGAAGGGGAAAGGTGGGGGGGGTTTAACTTCTGTTTTTTTCAGTTATCTTTAACCAGTTTGTCTCTGTGTCATTTTTAGCAGATGTGTGAAGTCAGTTCTCACATTCTCAGCAAAAAAAAAAAAAAATCATGAATGCTTCTTCCAGGTTGGAATCTTGTAATTATGGCAATTACAACATGGGATGAATGCACTTATACGAACCTGGTTTACTGTAAAAAGAGCTGATCTTTGAAATACCATCTGGGTGATGTCAGGCTTGTCATTGACAACTTTTCTGTAAAGAGCAAACATTAAAGTTACAGTCTTCATAAGGGCATCTGACTAAAGGTTTATATTTAACTGTGCAGTGTGCCAGTCAATAAAGTGATGCTCCTCAGAACAGGTCTCAGTTAACCCACATGACATACAGCTGATCTGGAGTTCTGCTGTGAAGGTGGCATAAGTTTATGTTTTTAGTGCATAAAGTGATTTAAATGTATGTACATGCCTGATGTAAACAATAGAATTGTTCTGTTCTTGTATAACTTCCATGTTTGAACAAAGAAACAGGGTTTCACAGACAGGTCTTAGCTTAAGCCAGGACTAGGCCTTACTTAAATCAGGATACTTAAATAACTTTTATAAAAATGCCTTAAGAACTTTACTGGTGTACATCTTGAGACAAGACAATAAAACTGACATATTTTAAGATGTTTCAGTACAAGATATTTTCAGCTAAGATAGCTTGAACATGAATTTGAGTCTGGGACTAGCCTTAAGCCTTGTCTGTGAAACAGGGGGATAATGTTTATATAGCTGTGCCTCTCTTTTCACAGTTATGAGGGCCATACTTACACTTACAAAGCATCTCTTCCATTTCTTCTTCCTTCCAAAACAAGACAGTCATTAAGAGGAGTCTGAACCCAGATAGAACAGAAGTATATTCATCTGTTTTTTCTATTTGAACTGTTCTGAGCACATTCTCAACAGCTGGCGCGTGACGTGTCTTCTTCTTCTTCTTGCTTTACGGCAGATCGCAGACTTATAAGTGCATTCCTGCCACCTATCTCTCAAGTGGACCATTAACACTCCTAATTGAGATTGTAGATAGAGTGTCAATGGTCCATTTGAGAGATAGGTGGCAGTAATGCACTTATAAGTCTGTGACAGTTCGGACATTGTGGTGAACCAGAGGTAAAAAACTATATAAATACTGTTCAGTTTCTTGCACAGACCGATCGTTTCGTGTCTTTACACATCAATGTATCATCACGAGCCACAGGGTTTAATTTGGTTTTGTTGGTGTATGTTTTTTTGACTCTCAAAGCCGTGATTCCCATCCACTTCCATTATAAGACTGACAGACTGCAACGCTTTGAGTTAAATATCTTTGTTTGTGTTCTACTGAAGAAACAAAGCCACCTACATCTTGGATGACCGGTCCGGGGTTCTGGTCCGGGGTTCGAGCACAGTTTGTTCGCTGCAGGCGCATGGGAAAACTAGCTTAGTTAGCTAATGCATGAGAAATGTCCCGTCGTTTAGACAAACAACAATTTCCGCTGATCACAAACAGTCTCTCGAGCAAAAGAAAGAGCGACAAAAGGTAAATAACGGAAAAGAGCGCCCATAGAACTAACTTATCTAAAACAAAGTTTCCACCTTCTCATCCACAGCTCCTTGAATTCACACACAATCACGGTGACGTTAACGGACTCGCAGCACCAGTGTGGGGGCGTGGTCAGGAGATAAACTTAATAATATGAGTTAATTTAACTTAACCTAGATATTTTACATTCGTCAAAACAAATATGTCTTAGTTTAGCTCTTAATGAAAACGATTTTTATTTAGCAATGTTTTGAACAAAAAAAAAATGTTACAAATAATGGTGAATTGAATTGAAAGACAAATTATTAATTGGATGAGGTACTGCTTGAAAAAACTTTAAGTAACAGACACAAAAGAGGATAATTGAAACAAAACAACAGGAGAGATGAATAAACTAATCAGAACACAGGCGGTCAAAAACCTCGTCACAGGGAAGAAAGCAAAACACAACTGAGACACAGAACAGACTGACATGTTATATAAAGGCAAGGAGAGTTTATTTATATAGTATATTTCGTAGCCTACACAAAGAAGTGCTTTACATAAAATAATAATTAAAATTAAATGATCGTAAAAAATACTCACTACAATAAAAGCAAAGAATATTCATTTTAAAATGATTTAAAATGAATTAAAACTGTTAAGAATTAAAAATACAAGGATACATATATAATACAGTTCAATCATAGGGACATAGCACAGAGCTCATTCAGTAAATGAACAGCTGGACAGATGTGTTTTGAGTCTGGATGTAAATGTGGCTACTGTTTTAGCTCATCTGATCTCTTCTGGAAGCTGGTTCCAGCTGCGTGCAGCATAAAAGCAGACGCTCCTTGTTTGGAGTGAACCCTTGCTATTTCTACTGACTTGATCCTGATGCTTATATTCAGTGAGCATATCTGCAATGTATTGAGGTCGTCGGCCATTGAGTGATTTATAAACGAGTAATAATACTTTAAAATCAATCTTAAATGTCACTGGAAGCATAAAGACCAGAGGACTGGTGTCAGATTTTCTGGTTCTAGTCAGAATCTGGATGAGCTGCAGCTGTCTAATGGTCTTCTTGGGAAGGACGGTCAGGAGTTAATTACAATAGTCCACCCTGCTGCTGATAAATCATGAACGAGTTTCTCTAAGTCTTGACTAGAAACAAAATATTTATCGCAATGTTTTTGAGATGATAGTATGCTGATTTAGTTTTTGCTTTGACACGACGACTGAAACTAAGATCTGACTCCAGAATCACATCAAGATTCTTGCCTTGATTTCTTGTTGTTTGGTTCTTGAGTTAAGATATGCATTCACCTTGAGAACTTCATCTTTGTTTCCAAATGCAATGACTTCAGGTTTCTCTTTGTTTCACTAACTGGCATATCTAACTGTTAATTTCATCAATGCATTGATGCTTAGACTTATGCTCTCATATAGTCACATAATAACCTCTCCCTTCTGACTTGAACCATTTGAGGACCATCCCAGAAACCCTTTCCAGTCTCTCTAGAAGTACATTATGATGGACAGAGTCAAACACACAGAGCCGATCCTACAGTATACACAAAGATCACATGTTGTGTAGGGCCCCGAAACACCAGGAGGCCCCTTCCTCTCGAAGATGATTTAATTTCAGTTTTGTTTTTGATTTTGGTCAGTGGTTATGAAATCATGAATGTTCCTTTAATGTGGTGTGCTGATGCTCTTTCTACGTAACATCCAAATCAGTCAAATCATGTAATGTGACTGTCGTATACAGTCTCCTGCGTTCTTGCTCGATACTAAAAAATGAGTTCAAAGCACTGAGCTGCAGTTTCTCAAGCGCTTTCCGTGAGCGCGATTCAAGACGGAGTGAAACACGGACAAATATAGGCTACTCTGAGCTGTGTATGTGTCAAAATGTCTGTCTTGGTGAGTTTTCACTAAACACAGTCAGTTATGTCTTAAATAAACATAAACATTTTGAAAAGTAATTGAAAGCTAGTCAGTATATTAGATCTGTGACAGCATCCTGCTGTATAAACCTGACGCTGTCTGTCATCATCTGTTAATCAAACAACTAAAGAAAAGAAGAGAATTAATCATTGCTCTTCACTTAATATTGTTCATAACTTTATGAATTAATTTATGTTTAATTTATATGATGAAGTCTATGCAGTGACATATTTGCACTTTTGATTAATTTCTGTATAATAGGCTATTATAGGCTAAATTGTTTATTTTATTTGTATATTTTTTTCTGTTGTATTTTCCCTATTGTTTGTAATTTTCTTTCTTTTTTGTATCACTGATATATTTTAACTCACTGTTGTTTTGACAGTGAATCTGCTCTGAAAGAAAAGGTTAAGGAGTTGAGGAGCAAGGGCTCCAGAAGTCTAGGATCGCTCTGTAAACACAGCACTGAGATTGAGTTTACCAGCACTGATATTTTACCAGAATCAGTATTTAATTGAATATCATTGATTATCTTCATAACCGCTGTCTCTGAGCTGTGATGCGGTCAGAAACCAGATTGAAAATTGCTCAGGGTTCATTAATAAAGAAAACTCAAAACAATCAAAAACACTTAAAGAGACAGAGCTTGACTGTGTGACGTCACATTGGTTGATGAGAATATGGTCATGTGTTGTATGTTGTGGGTGAAAGTGCTTCTCTGGGCAGCAGTGAATCCATCAGTGAATCGACTCTCGTATCGTTCATGAGTCCTGTGACGTCATTGTGTGTGTTGATGTTAAATGATGGAGAATCTCCACCATCAGTTCTCATGATGAGCTTCAAAAACACAGAAAAACACTTTCAGTTCAAACTCTAGACATGTTTCAGTGATCTGCATTGTGTTGAATGAATGGAAATGCTTCATATCTGTGTTTCTTCTGTTTTTTTAGTGCTGATGTCCTTCATCCACGCTGGACTCACTCAAGGTACTGTGCTGTACTGCAGTATTTGATTTATTAAACAAATGTGAATTGTGTTGTAGTAGTTTATTTGTCTACATGGATCATATGAGGATCCCACATTTATCTCTTTGCTGATGATTTATGTCTATATTGTGCTGTTATTCACCTTCTCTCAGAATCATTTGTCTGTGCAGTTCCCCTCTGTCACAGTCTCAAGGTTTCAACACAGGGTTTTTTTTTAAAGGGTATCCAAGTCCATGTAACAGTGTGCACTTTAACACAAACAACAACCGACAATGAACTGAGAAAACAGAGGAACTGAAGTTTACACAGATAATGAAGTAAAAGGTGAACAGGTGTGATGATCAAATGAACTGTCAGTGTAACTACGTAAAGAGAGCAGGAAACTAACAAAGACAACAGTCATGAAACAAAACCAACTAAAAGTCCATAAGGAAAACCTGAAATTTGTCTTAGGCAACCGGGAGAGCAGATCAAACACACACAAAAAAAAAAAAATTTACGCCATTCCAAAACATATATAATTCCTACACAATCCTAATAATACACCAGCATTATATTTTTACCCTCACATTGACCTCACCCACACAATCATTTCAATCACTTATTCAATAATTTGACAGTTAATGGAATTAGAGAAAATTTGTATCTATTCAGCTAACAGATTGGAACCCTATATCTCCTGCCCGAGGGCTTTAGCTCATACTCCTTATGGAGAATATGGCTTGGGTCACCAATAATTTTAAGACTCTGCTTCCTAACAGACCTCTCAAAAATGTCCTGAAGAGAAAGTGGAGACAACATACCAATTGTTTTTCCAGCTCTTCTAACCACATTTTGAAGTTGTGACCTTGGTTTAACAGAATTGCCAAACCATATCGTAAAAACAGTAACATAATAGTTGTAACCACCCCATAAACCCTGAGCCTTCTCAGAAAATGCAAGTGCTGACTAGCTTGTGTACAAACATAGTCCACTTGATGACTTCATTGCAACTAAAAATCAAAGTAGATACCTAAATACTTATATGTTGTTACCTGCTCAACTTCCTCCTTATTAACTAAAACTAAATCTACCACTAAACCAACATAGACTCGTTGTCCATGTCATCTCCATGAATGAAAGATAGAATGTACATAAAAAGATAATAATAAAATAATTAAAAATAGATTCATATATTTATAATAATAATTATAATAACATATAATATATAATAATAATTAATAAAATTAAAAATATAATAATAAAAAATCAAATAAGATAAATAAACCTATTCAAAAATATATTCTATTTATGCAAAATTAAATACCAAAAACATACCAAAACTGCACAGCTGTAGTAGACTTCGTGACCCATAGTCAGAATTACACTGTTGCACTGTTACAAATATGAGCTCTTAAAAAAATAAAATAAAAAAAATCTTACACTAGCGTTCTTTTCTCTTTTTTTCTTATTTTCTATTCTCTCTACTTGTTTTCTCTAACACAAACTTACAAGCAAACCAGATCTTTAATTTAATGCAGTATTTTTATCATAGGTTTATAATAGTGATCATGATACTGTGATGCTGTTTTTATCAATATTTACTCATATGTGTATTAATACAGAGAGACCAAAACCTGTAGTGAATTTGAGTCCAGATCAGCGTGTGTTCAGAGGAGAGACAGTCACTCTCACATGTGACATACAGAGAGCAGGAGACATTCAGTGGACATACAACTGGTTTAAAGATGGAAACCCTTTCTATCCACACACAACAACAACAACAACAACAACAGCAAAGATCAGTTTTAGTGCCGATAAGTCTGATAGAGCTGAATACAGCTGTAGAGGAGAGAGATCAGGCTCACAGAGATCAGACACCAGTGCTGCTGTTAGACTGACTGTATCAGGTGAGTGTTCATGTTCACATCTGTTTAATGATCATTTACATCAATATTTTTTGGCTCAACACTTTTCATATACTCTTCTGTAGCAGCAGCATCTGTTCTTATAAGAGGACTGAATCAGTTCATATATCATTATTCTGTCATTATTCTGTAAGATACAGTCCTACAGATCTTGAGTGTGTTTTTGTGGAGGTTCTGGTTTATTATAATGTCATGTAAATTGTGACAAGGCTTTCCATCGACATCTTTGATATTTACTTTAGCCACTGCCAAGTTTACATCCAGTTTTGTTATCGACAAAGAGAATATGCGTAAAAAAAAAAATGACATGATGACGTCATCCCTAAAAAACTAATTGTCGCATAAGTTTTGGTGTGTGGCCTGTCGCAAAAAAAATAAAAATAAAAAAAAATTCCCTTGAGCTGTTTCCATACATAATTGCGCAAATTATATAAGCAGACTGTTCTTCGTCCATTTAGGAAAAAAAAAAAAAAAACTTTATTATATAGCCTATTTTTTTGATACTTTGTTATAGACTATTTCGATACTTGATCTTCAAACAATATTCATAAGCAGGTGCAGTTGTATTATTATTATTATTATTATTTTCTGATTAACTTTTATGAGACTGTATTAGAAATAGTTCATTTCGGTTATTTTATTTCTCCTATAACCGACAACCGACGGTCGTTAAGCCATTATTAACCGTTAGACAAGGTTATGTTAAATTACAGTTAAATTAAATTTGAGTTGATACATGGCTGTGACCCATTAAAAATACCTGAATTAATTTTAAATTAATTGTATACACGCAAAAAGCAGCATAAACAACAGACCGTGAGGATTCACGTGCAGGTCACATCACGCGCAGAGCTTCTGCAACAGAGAAAAACATTAAGCTATATATAAAAGAAAAAAATAGGCCTATATGCGAAATATATATTTTTCTAAATAATTAATAAATTAACAAAACGAAAGAAACAAACTGCATCAAGTAGCAGCCTATATGCAGAATTCCGGTTCATTTTTGTGACGTGCCCTTGAGAAAGCGAATCCTGTTTGTTTCCTTTATTTAAGAACAATGTTTGTTTTTATTGTGGATGTACAGTAAAATAAATATTTAGAATAGTTTCAAATAATGTCTTATTCTTATATGAGCACAAATGAAGGAGTAGTGTAAGTTGTTTCCACTTTTAAGGAAAAAATAAATAAAAATCAAATGATCTTGCCGGCGCCTCGCGCATTTAAGCATTAACTGAACAACTTTCATCTTCAGAACAAAATGAATACATTTTAACTGGAGTTTTCTGGAATTGTATTCAGTGTATACAACAAAAAGTCGAGAAAACGCAAAAATCTCCTGAAGCTGGTTGCCTTAAACTTTTAAGTTTTCTCAGTTTTTGATTTTTTAAAGTGCGGATGAGTTTTGTACTGAAGTCAGAGAATGAGGTGACTTAATAATGTTAATAATAATAATAGTAATAATATTAAACTAATATTATTAAAATACTGAATATAATAATAAAAAAAAAACAAAAAAAAAAAAACTGTTTGACTCATTATATTTTTGTCTTTCTTCACAGATTCACCCAGATCTTCACTGACTGTGACTCCAGACAGTCCTGTATTCACTGGAGAGACAGTCACTCTGAAGTGTGTGATTGAGTCTCACAGTAACTGGAGATATGAGTGGTATAAAGACAGTGTAATGTTACAGACGTCTGATCGTTACACTGTAAACAGAGACACTCTCACTATCAGAGGAGTAATAACATCTGATCAGGGTCAGTACTGGTGTAGAGGACGGAGAGATAAAAGACCAAACTCATCACAATCAAACTCTGCTGTTTATCTCTCAGTGAAGGGTGAGTTGAATATCACTGTCCTCCTAAACTCTATATGTGATCATTTATTCAGATGAGACACATTGAATCTACAAGCTCCTGAAGTTCTCAGAATAATGTATAAAACTTCATTAAGTTAAAGAGATAAAAAATGATCTGATGTTGAATCACATTAAACCTGTAGTGAATCAGACGAAAGAGAGACAATCACTCTCCTCTCCACATCTCTCCTCTTTAACATCAGTGTCACACAAATACAGGAACTCAGATGATCAGATTATGTTTCTGACTAGTTCACTGAAAGAGCTCCGTCTTCTTTCTTCACAGATTCACCCAGATCTACACTGACTGTGACTCCAGACAGTCCTGTATTCACTGGAGAGACAGTCACTCTGAAGTGTGTGATTGAGACTCACAGTGACTGGAGATATGAGTGGTATAAAGACAGTGTAATGTTACAGACGTCTGATCGTTACACTGTAAACGGAGACACTCTCACTATCAGAGGAGTAATTACATCTGATCAGGGTCAGTACTGGTGTAGAGGACAGATAAGATCAGTCTCATCACAATCAAATCCTGCTGTTTATCTCTCAGTGAAGGGTGAGTTGAATATCATTGTCCTCCTGAATTCTATATGCGATCATTTATTCAGATGAGACACATTGAATCTACAAGCTCCTGAAGTTCTCAGAATAACATATAAAACACCATTAAGGTAAAGAGATAAAAATGATCTAATGTAGAATCACACACTATGAGACCATCACTCTCCTCTCCACATCTCTCCTCTTTAACATCAGTGTCACACAAATACAGGAACTCAGATGATCAGATTATGTTTCTGTCTAGTTCACTGAAAGAGCTTCTTCTTTCTTCACAGATTTACCCAGATCTTCACTGACTGTGACTCCAGACAGTCCTGTATTCACTGGAGAGACAGTCACTCTGAAGTGTGTGATTGAGTCTCACAGTGACTGGAGATATGAGTGGTATAAAGACAGTGTAATGTTACAGACATCTGATCGTTACACTGTAAACAGAGACACTCTCACTATCAGAGGAGTAATTACATCTGATCAGGGTCAGTACTGGTGTAGAGGACAGAGAGATGAGAGACCAAACTCATCACAATCAAACTCTGTTTCTCTCTCAGTAAATGGTGAGATGAATTTCATTGTCCACCTAAACTCACTCTATTATGATCACATATCTAGTTGAGAGACTGTAGTTTTGTTCTTGTTTATTTAACATAGCTTAGTATATACTTTTTTTCTTCCTAATACCTTTTAATAGTATGTGCAACAAGTCACATTATGAAACAATAAATAATTCAAACTTTAGTATCAGTCACATGACCTCATCACATTACAAATTAAATTCAGCACTCTTTTTCACATAAGGAAATGTGCTCATGATAATTTGATGTTTCATCAATATCAACACTCATATGTGTATTTATACAGAGAGACCAAAAGCTGTAGTGAAGGTGAGTCCAGATGAGCGTGTGTTCAGAGGAGAGAGAGTCACTCTCACATGTGACATACAGAGAGCAGGACACATTCAGTGGACATACAGCTGGTTTAAAAATGCTTCAGTCATCAGAGACGTCACTGAGAGAGTCTACAACATCACATCTGTGTCTGATAGAGCTGAATACAGCTGTAGAGGAGAGAGATCAGACTCACAGAGATCAGACACCAGCGCTGCTGTTACACTGACTGTGTCAGGTGAGTGTTCATATTCACATCTGTTTAATGATCATTAAAATCATTGTTTGTGGCTAAACACTTCTCATATACTCTTCTGCATCAGCCACATCTGTTCTTATAAAGTACTGAAATAATTCACTTTAGTCATTATTCTGTTTGGATGCAGAACTGCATAAGAGACTGTAGCAAGTTCACTGTTTCAGTATTTCATGTATATTTTGCACAAAAAACCTGCATTCAAACTTATTTGACCAAACAGTTTATGCTGTGATTTAGTGCAGTGCCATGTGCATCTTCTTTTTCTGAGCAAACATTCCTCCTTTTTACACAAATGACTGTAAAGTCCACCCAATAGGCCCTTTTCACACGACGTCACACAACTTCCGTTCTGACACGAAGCAGGGTATTCTTACTTCCGCCAGCACAGTAAAGCGCTATCACTACCAGCATGGAGTTCACTCAGACACTTGTACAGCTGCCACAAACACGATTAGAGGATGACTGCTGCTGTCTGTCCTCGTCCTCATTCAGGGAGAGGCGTCTGGCATCTCAAATGAACTTACCGAATACTGATGGGCGAGATTTGCCGCTTGATCTCGAGGGAGGAGTTAAAAACAGAGCACTGCAGTCACTGATTCCCGCGTCTCCCGCGCACTGTCTGCTGTCTTTATTGCAGTTAGATGAAGTTGATTAGATATATTTCTCAAATAACAAACGTTTTAGACATTTACATGTAGTAACAGAAAGCCTTTGCCTTCAGTAATTTATGTCCTGTTTCATACAGCGCCTGTATGTACAAGAATAGTTCAACATAACAAGCTTGTACTATTGAAATATCAATAAAATGGGGTCTATAATTTTCCGTTTCATTATTTAATGTAATTCAGAAATAAATAATAAATATATTAAGTTTATATAAAAAGCTTTTAGTTAAAAGCAGATGCCAGCATTTGTGTGAATAAATATAAAACGCAGGTCATAGCTGTTTTTTTAAAGATCACATTGCATATAGCCTATAACGAAAATAAAATACGATCAATCAAAATAATCAATAATAATTCACAAAGTAAAAACACGGTATACATGTAGTTAAAGCGAAACTGAATGAAGGAATTTAAGTAATTGTAGAAGTTCAAGTTCTGTAGAACTACGCGGCTGTGCTTTTTGTGTTGTTTCAATATTAATCCATTTTATTCTTGAACTGGATTATTTTCTTTTCAGACCACTTGCCTTTATGGATGTGAAATTTGTCATGTAGTAAAAAATTATTTAATATAAAAAATGACTTGTGTCCATGTAATTTTCCCATATAAATAAAAACAAAATCACATTGTTGTCCTTTTATTGCTGAAATATACGTGGATTTAATTTACACAGTGTACTCACAAATTATCCAAGGAATGACATAAACCGAAATATCAAGTGAAAAGGTTTCAGTTATGTATTTTGTGTGGACACATAATCGCAGTTGCGGCGAGCAAGCCACCATCTAAAGCAGATGCAGAAAAACCCTCGCAAAAGAACCCGAATGTAAGTAGATTAACATTATTTGTCTTAACTCTAAACTAATGCCTTTCATATTTCAAGTTTTTCCACATTTTCCCGTGAAGTCTCCGGTGTAAAGGTATAACGGAAGTACAGATACACTGCTTTGCGGGAAAGTGGAAGTTAGCGACATCACTGTGAAAAGGGCGTATTATATATATACCCAATGAATGTATCCAATGGTGGCTGAAGGTTTCCTGTGTATTCAGTCTTTTCAGTGCGCAAATCAATTTAATTTTAATTAAATTCTAATCTGACTCCATTTTATTATTACCTCGAATTTAGCTTAGAAAGCCAATTATTATTGGTCATTCAAAGTATAATTTATCTAGACATCTGATTATTCTATTTAACTCTTTAATCTTATTGAATCTTTTTAATCGTATTCATATAACACTATGCGTCTTGTACCAGCTGGATATACGGATCTCATACTCACAAACTCGTCAGTCTTGGTCATTAGACAGAGGTGACTGACTCATATTCTAGAAGGCCGGACCTAGAATATATCGATCTAGAATATATTATTTAGTCCCCATAGATCTGAACACACTTAAGATAAGAATATCTAACCAGAGGTCATGACCACAGAATCAAGCTGACCAACTTAACTTCCTCTAATGGAAACTATATATAATCATGCCATGTCACTTAATTAGAATAATATTACAATAATCAGAGGTTGAGGCTCACTCTATTTAGATCATTTTAGTAAGTTACTAACATGAGCGCAGATTTGTGTGTAATGGATTTAATGTAATCTAGAGTCAATAATCTCAGAGTAAGTCAGAATAAAGTCAGGTAAATATGTATTATCCCAATTACAGTCAATTCAGAAATATCAAATGAAATAAATACAAGACATCAAATTCTAAATCTAAGAGTAAAAGATACATACCTGACTTTCAGAAAAATACATAGTATTGAGCAAGGTTATTTTCCTAAACGAAAACTAAACTTAGTTGGTCCTTTGAAGAAAAACAGACACAAAGTTCTGTTAATTCTGATAAACTTTAATTAAAACTGAAACTAAACTATATAAAAACTAAAAAAAATGTGTTCACAAAATAAAAACTAAACTAAAACTAACAACATTATTAATGAAACTAATAAAAACTAATCTGAATTTTACTTCAATACTTAGTAAGTAAAATTTGTTACGCCCCGTGACTCAAAAGGGGACGCAACAAAAACTGGGACATAAGAGAGCCAATTCGTAAAGAAATGTTTTATTTAGATAAGACAAATATACAAAACAAAATATGGTAGTATTCAAAAGTCAGTAATGGCGTCCTAAGAGTATGTGTGAGAATGTAATGTGCTGTGCTGTAGTCTCGTGATGTATGCAAAAAGAAACATTATCAAACCATAACGAAAAGCAATCAAGTTGGCCGCCCGCGCCCTATGCCATCGAGCTTGCTTCTCTTAAAGAGGCAAGGGAAATTGGGCACAGGTGTCACGGATGCAACCAGGTTACGGGTTACGAGTCATCAGTCTTCTACTGGAAAAAAAACCCAATGAATACCCAGGTCATCACACTTCTCCCCTTAGAACAGGGATCTGTTAAGAATCCCTGCAAACAAACACAAACAATTAAAACAAAAACATAAGCCCCATACAGAAAAAAAATTAAGTACCAAGGACAGCAACCAGAGCCAAAATAGTGTTTTTTTAACACCAACTTAAGCATCATTCATAGGGGGAACGTGACAGTGCGTCTGCCACAACGTTTTCAGACCCTCTAATGTGCTTAATATCAAGGCAATAAGCCTGAAGAAACAAAGACCAACGTATCAGCCTTTGGTTAGGACAGTAAAGAGAATTTAAAAACGTCAATGGGTTGTGGTCTGTATAAATGACAACAGGTTGACTTGAGCCAACATAGATGTCAAAATGCTGTAACGCCCAAACCAAAGCTTGAGCCTCCTTTTCCACCACAGAATAATTTAGCTGGTATGAGTTGAACTTGCGCGAAAAGAAGCTGACAGGCCGAACAACCCCCTGTTCATCAGACTGTTGGAGAACAGCTCCAGCTCCAACCTGACTTGCGTCAACCTGCAAAGAGAAAGACCTTTCAAAGCAAGGAGCCGCAAGGACAGAAGATGAACACAATAGAGACTTAACATTTTTCAAAAGCTAGCGCACAATTTGACGACCATATGAACTTTGTTTTGGTTTTCAAAAGATCGGTAAGTGGTGCAACAACTGACGAAAAGTTACAGCAAAAGGAACGATAATAACCCACTAAACCCAAAAAAACGCATAAGCTCTCTTTTGGTAGTAGGCGCAGAGTATTCTTGAATAGCTTGAACTTTTGCATTTAATGGTCGAACTTCCCCACTTCCGACCACTTTACCCAAGTATGTCACAGTGGCCCGAGCAAAATCACACTTGGCTAAATTCACAGTCAAGCTAGCTTCCGAAAGGCGCATCAAAACTGCATGCAGACGTTGTAAGTGCAAGTCCCAACTGTCACTGAAGACATCCAGATCATCTAAATACACAGCACACCCCTCAAGGCCTGATACCACATGGTTCATCAGGCGTTGAAAGGTGGCAGGAGCATTTCTAAGCCCAAAACTCATTACTTTGTAGGAGTAAAGACCTGATGGAGTAATGAAGGAAGAGATTTCTTGAGCTCGCCGAGTCAAAGGCACCTGCCAGTAACCTCTTAGCAGGTCAAGTTTAGTTACATACCTAGCTGAGCCTACCTGGTCAACACAATCATCCACCCGAGGGAGTGGAAAACACTAGACTTCTCATAATATGGTTTCAGTAAATTCACATGATATAATTGAGTTAACTTTCTCCGAGACGGAGTGAAAATCTCATAATTTTCATCACTCAGTTTACGCTTCACCACATACGGGCCTCCAAATTTTGCTTCAAAAGGAGAAGATGGCAAAAGATGTGACACAAGAACTTGGTCTCCTGGCTCAAAAACACGACGTTCCACCTGGGGATCATACAACCGTTTCATCCCTGCCTGTTGTTTTTTAGTTGAACTCTGGCCAATGCTCTAGCCTCAATTAACCTCTGTCTAAACCCATAAACGTACGACAACAGATTTTTCGGCGAGTCAGAAATTTTGACGGAACTTTGTAACACTGCCAAAAGCCCACAAACTTTATGACCGAAAACTAAATTGTTGGGACTAAACCCAGTGCTTTCGTGCACAACCTCACGTGCAGCCAGTAGTAACCAGGGCAAACCCTCCTCCCAATCTCTGTCCAACTGCACACAATAAGCACGAAGAAGAGACTTCAACGTTTGATGATAATCTCTCCAATGCTCCCTGGCTTTGCGGATGATGCACACTAGCAAGATTATGTTTGATTTTAAGCTGTTTTAAAACCTGTTGGAAGAGATGAGAGGTAAGGTTAGTACCCTGATCACTTTGAATGATTTTAGGAATGCCAAAAAATGACATGAATTGTGACAAAGCTCTTACAATTGATCGCAATGTAATTGTTCGCAATGGATAGGCCGAAGGAAAACGTGTAGCCAAACACATGACCGTAAGCAAATATTTGCTTCCCGATTTTGAAGTATTGTATTGCAGGCTCATCTGTCTACAGAATCACCCTGATCTACTTTCAACATGTCCTTAAGTACTCAGACCAAGACAAACATCCTCCAAATGGAGACAGGAACTAACAATTGGAATTTGCATTGATCAAGGCCTATACGTGGAGAGTTCACACCTTTTGGGGACAGATGGTGATTTGCACGAAAGCCACTGGGAGTTTACTTCTTGTAAGATTGAGACCATTGTATCAGTCACACTGAGACATTTCAAATGATACCAAACATGACTGTGAATATCACTTGCAGTCATCTAGAATATTATATATTGGTCATGACCATTCTGAGAGAGCTGAGTGAAGTGAAGGACGGGTGAAAAGGAACAGATGTATAGGTGAGAGAGGAGTTTTTCCAGCATCTTCTCTCAGTGAGATCTGGAAACAGATGCCTGTATGTTAATACATTGTGTTTGTAACTCTTACATGAGGCTCATATTCGTCTCACACAGCTGAACTCTGACTCTTCAGGATCTGAGTGTGTTCTTGTTCTCCTGCAGATCTGAAGCCAAAGCCTGAACTCACATCAGATTCTGCAGGAGCTGCACTGACAGGAAACACAGTGACTTTGATCTGTCGCATGAATCCAGCCACTGGATGGGACTTTTACTGGTACAAACACACACTGAACTCTGAGACAAAGAAGAAAAAAACAGACTATTACAGAGTGAAGATTGATTCAGTGTCTGCTGGAGGCCAGTACTGGTGTAGAGCTGGAAGAGGAAGACCAGTCTACTACACACAATACAGTGATGCACTGTGGGTAAATGTTACAGGTGAGAGAGAACATAGTATCTGACACAACATACAGATCAGAGACAATATCTACAGAACTTCTAAAACTTTGAATCTAAAATAAATGCAATAATCTGTGTTTGTGCAGTGAGTCCTAAAGCTGTGGTGACGGTTCGACCTGATGAACGAGTGTTCAGAGGAGAAACAGTCGCTCTCAGATGTGATATAAAGTGGGGAGGAGACACTGAGTGGACGTACAGATGGGAAAGAGAGGGAACAAACTACAAACATAACTCAGTCTCAACACAAGAGCTGAACATCAGCAGTGTTAAAGACTTTCACAGCGGTAAATACAGCTGTAGAGGACAGATGGGAACACAACACTCTCAGCGCAGTGATGCTGTTACTCTGACTGTATCAGGTGAGTTTGTGTGTGTGTTCATTATCATCAGTGTGAACAGCTTCTCTCTCTATAATTCATCTCATGTTGTGTTCAGCTGAAGCTCAGGCAGCAGTGCGAGTGTCTCCACAGCCGTGGCTGACTGAAGGAGACTCAGTGACTCTGATCTGTGAGGTTACAGGCTCCTCTACAGGCTGGACGTTCAGCTGGTTCAGAGATGATGATCATCTGTCAGACAGCAGCAGAGGAGCTGGAGGCTCTTACACTCTCAGTCCTGCTGCTCTACAGCACACAGGAGTTTATACGTGCAGAGCAGAGAGAGGACGACCGGCCTATTACACAAAGAACAGTAGCACACAGACACTGTGGATCACTGGTGAGTCTGTGTCACAGCATTTATGCTTGTGTTCATCTGTATTTGTGTTTCAGTACAGTCTCTGGCACAAGCTGTGCAAAAACATCAGAAATACTTCCCTCTATTTCTCAGTCTAGATCAGATCAAAAGCACTAACAAATACACACTCATAATATATATGCATGATAAAAAATGTAGAGCTCAATTTAATCTTAATTTTACTTAATTACAGATTTTATTACACAACACGTGTGCTGTTGATTCTGAGTGGGGTTTGTTCTTCTCAGGTCAGTGGTCGCAGGTCTCTCTGGTGGTCAGTCCCAGCAGAAGTCAACACTTCTCGTCTGAATCTCTCTCTCTGAGCTGTGAGGATCAGAGGAGCTCTGCTGGATGGACCGTGAGAAGATACACAGACAGAAACACAGAAGATTGTTCAAAACAAACAGGATCTACATGTCGAATCGTCTCTCTCAGCACATCTGACTCTGGAGTTTACTGGTGTCAGTCTGAATCTGGAGAGAAACGCCATCCTCTCAACATCACTGTTCACGGTGAGTCGAATGACATAAAACTAGATCAAATATAATAGATGATCTGTTTTAGATTAAAATATATTTAAGAATTTAGTTATGTGTTTAGGTACAACAGAAAGACATTGGCTGCTGTAATTCTGAGTAGTTGTGGATTATTCTGTGGTTCTGGAAGCATATTTTCACTTATTCTGAACACTAAATATCGAGATTTCAAATCAATAATAATAGAAAATACACATATTGCCTTCCTTATCTTAATAGATGTTTCTATGTCTGTACTGTACAATATGTATCACCATCATCTTCCTCCATGCATGTATGTCTTGTGTTGTGTAGATGGTGATGTGATTCTGGAGAGTTCTGTTGATCCTGTGATTGAGGGACATACTCTGACTCTACACTGTTTACATCGATCTACAAACTCCTCGATCCTCAGACTGATTTCTATAAGACGGATCCCGTCCAGAATCAGACGACGGAGAGATGAGCATCACGACTGTCTCAAAGTCACATGAGGGTTTCTACTACTGTAAAACAGAGAGAGGAGAGTCACTGCACAGCTGGATCTCAGTCAGAGGTGAGAGTCTGTGGAGTTTCGATTTTATTTTATTCATGTATAATCAGTTATTGACAGATGTTTATTCTTTCACAAAACTTACATGAACTAAAATATAACTAACAAATCACATACACTGAAATTAATCAACATCCCACAATTCAATGAAATGAAGAGTGCATTAAGGACTAGAATAAAATTGTCATCATTTACTTGCTCTTGTGTTATTCTAAACCTGTATGACTCTCTTCTGTGTGACACAATTTTTTTTTTCATAAAATAAAAGTGAAACAGTTTGTACACAGTTTCATTTAGAAACATTTTTGAATGACAAAAGGGTGATTAAATGCTGACAGAAATTATAATTTAAGGGTAAATAAGCTATTTAATACAGAGCTAAATTACACAATTATAATAATTATATTTTAATGCTTTTGTGTTTCCTCACAAAACATTGGGTTCCCTGAGAAAGTTTCTGAAAGTCTTTAGGAGTGTAATGTTGTTCAATAATGTGCTTGTGTCTCTGTTTGTCACATTCAGGTCAGATTTCTGTCTTCAGCATCCTCAGTTTTCTTCTGGCAGCTTGTCCGTATCTGCTGTCGACAGTCGTGCTGCTGTTCAAATGTTACAGAGCGAGAGGTAACACTTCTGTCTGATCCGTCTCTCTCCATCTCAGTGACTTTTACCAATGATTCACTTTCACTGACAGACATGCCTTTATTCTGTCTTTTTATCTGTTATATAGATCCATATTTACAACAGATGATGGGTTGTTCATAATCAATAACTGCAGTGGAAGCAAAACAGAAAGTGTGACACTGAATTGTGAAAATAAATGTTTAGTGTGTGTCTGTGTGTATTTCACAGTTACATCGACTGAAGACCAAAGCCAGTACGCCGTAACAGAGGAATAATCTTCATCCTGATATTTCATCTGTTCTCCAAACCGCAGAGTCTCAGGATGCTGGAGTCTCAGGCTGAAGCTGGAAACACACTGGACACGAGCAGTCCATCACAAGACTAACAGACAATGCTCTTAATGTGTCACGCTTTAAATACCACTAACAACAATTATAATCTCAGATTACATCTGAACATGCTTTTTATGATGCTGTATGCTTTCTGTTATCTGAATAAAAGGAGTTTTAGTTTAATTCTAAAAACGTCCCTTTGCTGTTAAATCTTTACTGAATTTTAAATTAAAAGTAATAACTTGTATATTGTTAGTAATATTTCAAGTCAAACATTTACTTGACTGAAGCAACTTATGTTTACCTGATTATCCAAACATAATTTTATTTGTTCTTCTCTCAATTATCATTGAATTATGTTTTCATCAAACTAAGTATTTAAATATCATTTATGTAAGTGTCCGTTATAAAGATCTCCTTGATTTACATTATAAGCTTTCAGAATTGTGTCTATATAAATATTAGTATCTGCACCAAACTGCATATTTTTGCTCAGTTTGGGTCTCAGAATAAAATGTCTTTTCCATTTTGAGTTTGAGCTCCTTATTCTCACAAATATGAGCAATAAAAGCTGTGTATTAAATGAAAATAGTAAAACAAAAAACACATATACACACACACACACACACACATATACATATATATATATATATACATATACAGGTCCTTCTCAAAAAATTAGCATATTGTGAAAAATTTCATTATTTTCCATAATGTAATGATAAAAATTAAACTTTCATATATTTTAGATTCATTGCACACCAACTGAAATATTTCAGGTCTTTTATTGTTTTAATACTGATGATTTTGGCATACAGCTCATGAAAACCCAAAATTCCTATCTCAAAAATTAGCATATCATGAAAAGGTTCTCTAAACGAGCTATTAACCTAATCATCTGAATCAACTAATTAACTCTAAACACCTGCAAAAGATTCCTGAGGCTTTTAAAAACTCCCAGCCTGGTTCATTACTCAAAACCGCAATCATGGGTAAGACTGCCGACCTGACTGCTGTCCAGAAGGCCATCATTGACACCCTCAAGCGAGAGGGTAAGACACAGAAAGAAAATTTCTGAACGAATAGGCTGTTCCCAGAGTGCTGTATCAAGGCACCTCAGTGGGAAGTCTGTGGGAAGGAAAAAGTGTGGCAAAAAAAAACGCTGCACAACGAGAAGAGGTGACCGGACCCTGAGGAAGATTGTGGAGAAGGACCGATTCCAGACCTTGGGGGACCTGCGGAAGCAGTGGACTGAGTCTGGAGTAGAAACATCCAGAGCCACCGTGCACAGGCGTGTGCTTTTGAACCAGAAACAGCGGCAGAAGCGCCTGACCTGGGCTACAGAGAAGCAGCACTGGACTGTTGCTCAGTGGTCCAAAGTACTTTTTTTCGGATGAAAGCAAATTTTGCATGTCATTCGGAAATCAAGGTGCCAGAGTCTGGAGGAAGACTGGGGAGAAGGAAATGCCAAAATGCCTGAAGTCCAGTGTCAAGTACCCACAGTCAGTGATGGTCTGGGGTGCCATGTCAGCTGCTGGTGTTGGTCCACTGTGTTTTATCAAGGGCAGGGTCAATGCAGCTAGCTATCAGGAGATTTTGGAGCACTTCATGCTTCCATCTGCTGAAAAGCTTTATGGAGATGAAGATTTCGTTTTTCAGCACGACCTGGCACCTGCTCACAGTGCCAAAACCACTGGTAAATGGTTTACTGACCATGGTATTACTGTGCTCAATTGGCCTGCCCACTCTCCTGACCTGAACCACCATAGAGAATCTGTGGGATATTGTGAAGAGAAAGTTGAGAGACGCAAGACCCAACACTCTGGATGAGCTTAAGGCCGCTATCGAAGCATCCTGGGCCTCCATAACACCTCAGCAGTGCCACAGGCTGATTGCCTCCATGCCACGCCGCATTGAAGCAGTCATTTCTGCAAAAGGAGTCCCGACCAAGTATTGAGTGCATAACTGAACATAATTATTTGAAGGTTGGCTTTTTTTGTATTAAAAACACTAAAAACACTGGTCGGATGAAATATGCTAATTTTTTGAGATAGGAATTTTGGGTTTTCATGAGCTGTATGCCAAAATCATCAGTATTAAAACAATAAAAGACCTGAAATATTTCAGTTGGTGCGCAATGAATCTAAAATATATGAAAGTTTAATTTTTATCATTACATTATGGAAAATAATGAACTTTTTCACAATATGCTAATTTTTTGAGAAGGACCTGTATATATATATACATATATACATATACATATGCATATACATATACATATATATACATACATATATATATACACATATACATATATATATACATATACATACATATATATATACATACATATATATATATGTGTGTGTGTGTATAGTGGAGGTTGGCGGCTAAGGTTTTTTTATTGATATGCTATTAGCAAGATTCTATTTAAACTAAATTTTAAATATTTATACTATATTCTGAGTCACATGAGGGTTTCTTCTGCTGTAAAACAGAGAGAGGAGAGTCACTGCACAGCTGGATTGTGCAGAAGATAAAACTTTTAAAACTAAGATAAAACTTGCTTTTTACACAATCAAGAAAAATATTAAACTCAACATCCCAATTGAAATCTGGCTAAAAATAATTCAATCGGTTATAGAAACAAATCACTCACAAACCAAGTCTTCACCAAATGGGACAAACACCCAACAGAGACTCTGCAGAGCAGAATACTGTAAAAATATTCTCCGTGTACAACGAAAAACTCCACACAATGCCTGCAGAGCAGAATTAGGTCTGTACCCACTAATATTTAAAATAAAAATAAAAAAACCAATAAATTCCATGCACACCTAAAAAGCAGTCATACTGAGACCCTCCACCATAAAGCCTTAAACTACCAAGAACTGAACCCAGATAAAAGCCCCTCAGCAGCTGCTCTCAGAACTGACTTTACAATCCAAAACCCCAGCTAGACTAAATCAAATCATTACAACACAGAAATAGAAATATCTGAAACACTGGACAGAAGCAACAGCTCAGCAAAGTAAATTAGAACGTTATCTGTCTCTAAACAGAGAATATAAATTGGCAGACCCTAAACTCAGAAAAGTCCTGACCATGTCCAGACTCAGTGACCATAACCTCACTATAGAGACAGACAGACACAGACAGACCTGCTGCCAGAAGAAGACAGATTGTGTCCACACTGACCACAACATGAAGTGGAAACACAACTGCACTTTTTACATGCCCTATGTACATGCCCTAATTCTACACAGATTAGAAAAACATTCTTCTCCCAATCCACAAACCAGCACAAAGACTTCAAGCAGACACAACAAAAGGACAAACTGCGGTACATTCTGGAGAAACCTCAACAAGCTCTAACCTGCTGCAAGGTACGTCAAGTCCTGCCATGATACAAGAACAAGCAGCAGAACAGAAGCACAAGTCACAGCCGGAAGAAAACACTGTACAACACACACACACTGACATGACAGCATCCAGTCCTTCTTCTGTCTCTTTATTTGAGTTTTTATTAGTACTTTCGTTTTACTGTATACAGATATATAAACTCTGTATGCTATATACTTCTATTCTTATGTATATTTGTGTTAAATGTTTTTTTTTTTTTTCAATGTTTCTATGCTTTGGAAATGTAAAAATACTTTTCTTCACCATGCTAATAAAGCTTCTTGAATCTCGGCTCCATCACACGGTCTTTATTCACTGCTCTGTGCTAATTTCAGAAGAGAAGACGGCGGTCTGTGATTGCGTGTCTCCATTGACCCACCCACAGAATGATTTCATTGGCCACATTAAAGCCAATCAAAGGCTTTAAAATGTTAATCCCGCCCACCATCTCGTGTGATACATCAATCATCCAGAAACACCTTCAACACACCGCGCGTCTCCTCGTAGATCAGCCCAGAAATACGCTTGAGGCGCCGCGGCGAGCAAGACGACGAATAGCGGGTTTAGTGATTCCCCGGATATTATCACCAAGACCCTTCCGGTTTTGGAATGCCAAGTCTGCCAAAATAAAAAATATATAAATACATAAATAAATATACAAATAAATGTAAAAAAGAAAAAAATAAATAAATATATATATAAATAAATATACATAGAAAAGCAAAAAAACGAAAAGAAATAATTATTTATACATTTATTTCCTTTTTTATGTATATATTTATTTTTTCCCATATTTATTTATTTCTTCTTTTATTTATTTTATACATTTATTCATTTATACATTTATTTATTTCTACATTTATTTATTTTTACATTTATTTATTTCTACATTTATGTTTTTCTACATTTATTTATTTATTCATTTATTTCTTCCTACATTTCTTCCTGCGTAGGGTAATGAGGAGGGCGTGGTTTACCTCAGACATAGCAATCGAGCTCAGAGTAACCGAAGGCGAAGGGTTGAGGCCACAGTGACACCCTGTGGCGAAATACAATAAGTATCACTGACGTTGATACGGTCTGTGACTGCGAGGTATATGGTTAAAATCTTACTGTGTGACATGGATATGCTCGTCTTTATTCCGGACATGGTCGTAGAACATCGTTTGGTCTGGATTTGTAAAATGTCCTGGGCTAACAAACATGAAACAGGGACTCTGAAACTGAAGCGCTTTATTTTTTCCATTTTTCGGTCAAAACTCACGGAAAGGAAGCAGGGCACAAAGGCTACAGTGAAGTCAACGCAAGCATATTGACCAATGCTTTTGAAACGAGACCATTGCATCTTGAATGTAGCCTAATTTCCAAAAACAATACTGACAGCACCAGCCTTATTAAATGTATGAACGTCACGTTAATCCACATCGATAAATTCAGTTAGAGGATAAGACTGTAGCCTATAGGGCAGTTAGCCTACCACTAAAATCCAACCAGATCTTCATCAGAGCCATCAATACAGAAGAGATCTTAGCCTACAAGTGCATACAAATATTATGAAGTGTCTTAGGCCTACATTTTGAAGACATAAATATGACATGATGGAATCAATGAAGTGATAGCCTACGTTTAATATGAAACTAAAACAGACACCAGGTGGCAGAAAGTCACTGTCTTAATGAGTGAGTTCAATCCACTGTTTGGTACACCGAATCAAAAACAACTCGACGTGTTGAAGCGATTTGTTTCTGATCATTTATATTTAGGCCTATGCGTTATCTAAATAATTATAATAGACTAATAATAATAATAATAATAATAATAATAAATAAATGACCAAATGCTCAAAAAGTTGGCAGAGAGGGGTCATGTTTGGGGAAACAACATAATTGTTGATAGGCTGTATTTTTCGGGGCCATGGGTTTAATGCGCAAACCTGCGTGACCATATAGCAACTATTCAGAAATGGAAATAACGAATGCATTAATATTTTGTTTTGAATTTAAGAAAAGTCCATTGAATATTTACAGGTTTTATCTCGTTATTATTTTCAGAATAGTAACGTCTTTGTAACCAACCACAGTGATCTAAAAATCTCTATCTAATAGGCTACTTCAAAGATCAAATCAAATTATATATTGTAAAAGTTTGTACAAATTTATGTAGCCCAAAAACATAACAAAAAATAGCCTACATAACTTTAATTATTATTATTATTATTATCATTCTTTCTTTCTTTTTATTATTATTATTAGGCTATTGCTATCATCATCATCAGCAGCTGGCAAACCATAATGGAATCTATTTAAAGGGAATGATTGTGGTGGGGCGTTTGGTCAAACTATTGCAGTGATAGCCTACTGCGAATATAACGGGTTGAAATAAAAGACGTCGCCGTCCACAGAGACATTTCTATGTGCACTATTTCATCCGTGAAAACCTTAGTCCCCTGGCTATCATTTCAGAATCTGCAATTCAAAATAAATTTTGCCTGCCACTGCAGCAAATTCAGCAGCTTTTAGATATTGTTGTTGGTCCGACTTTGTCAAGACAAACCCGACGGAGCTCAGCCCCGAAATTCAACTGCTGTCGCTCTTCTCTTTCTTTACTTTCCGCTGTAGCTGTTGGGTCCGTGTATATTTTGGTCATTCGATTTTCTATTTAAAAATAAATAAATAAAGATAAATGAGAAACGGTTTTGATTTTTTTTTTTTTCGTTTTTGTTTAAGAAACGGAAAAAGAAAATGTAGCTGGATTTTACGTATTTTTGTTTGTGGGTAAAAAATGAGATTATGTTTTAATATTTGTTTGAATGTGTGGGCGGCGCTGAAACGCCCCTTTCATCCCTTCTGTACCGCACCGACAAGCAGCAACCGCAAGCTCAGTTCATTTTCACCAGGAGAGAAGCGGCAGACAGCAGAGTTTATTAATCCTGCGGATTCTTTGCTAGTGGTGCTTGCAAGATAAAACTAATAATAATAATAATAATAATAATAATAATTAATTAATTAAATAATAATAAAATAAAAAAAATAATATTATATCTTTCCGGCTGCTACATATTATTGACAAAGCAGACTTGACAACTTTATTCATAAAACACCAATTGAATTTTACTTTAGCCGGTGATCTACAACAATATGGAATAAAATATAGGCCTAGCTACTACTAATTTTTTGCCTACTTATTTTATTCTAGGCCATTCATAAAAAAAATAAAATGGGAAAAATCCAACCCCACATTTATAATAAAATGTATATTAAAATAAGTTTTCCCCATAATTAGTCTACTTTAAATGTTTTAATTATAGGCTATAGGCTACTTAGAATTATGAACTGAATTCACGGATTCTGTAGATGACCTTTTGAATATAGTGATGGTGTGACATAATTACAGATAATGAGTTCAGACGGGAAACACTGCACCTCTGGTTGGTTTCATTTGAATTACATAGGCCTAAATATAAAATTATTATTATTGTTATTCTATTTAAATGGCTTATTTTAAAAGTAGACATGTCCAGCTAGACATGGTTCGTCTGATGCATGAGCCTGGTTCATTTCTGATGTTTCAGAAAGAAGTTAATGTAGACCGAGATGGCAGAAAGCAAATCCTGTTGAGTTTTGTAAGGTTTTAATGTTATTTAGGGCAGTGCCGGCCCGAGGCATAAGCGAACTAAGCGGCTGCTTGGGGCCCCCTCGCCACCAGGGGGCCCCCCAATAATTTATTTTTTTTTTATTTATTTTTTTACAATTAAATAACTTAAACAAGTGATATAAATGAATGAATGAATGAATAATGAACGAATAAATGAATAATTCAAGACAAAAAAAAAACTTATTTACCAACAACTGCTGCTGTGTCTGCTAGCGTTTTAGTCATGCGCAATTGCACATAGACACCTCGCGTGCATTGACAATTCGCGCCGGCACGCAAGTGCGCGTCACTGTAATAAATGATAAACCGTGTCACAAAAAGGATGTATCCCTCTGGTGCCGAAAAGAGAAAGAAGAAAAGGACATAAAGGTGGCTTGTCGTTGTACGTTCGAGAGTCTCAAATTTAGGGACCGTCTCTAAAGTTACATGCGATATTGTTATACACTTTTCTAACGTCAGTAGCATTTGAGGAGAATGACTTACAGTCATAAAAACCACTGTAATTGTTCATCTAGGTGTCAGCTATAATGCACAGTTGAATATAATGTTGAATATTTATTAAAACAAACTGTAAGACATATGTAAATTATGCTACTTTTTTCACATGGGCTCAAAGGCAAATTTGAAGCTCATTAGCATTTGAGGAGAAAGACTTGCAGTCACCTTATACATTTTTAATATATATTAAAATAAAATTATAAATCATTTAGGTAAAAACGAGGCCCGTTTATCACTTTCAGGCACATTCCTGTTAAAGTTTTTTTTTTTTTTCTTCTCAGGTTCCCTTACAAAAATTACCCATGGGTTTATCAATAACACCACAAATCATTGTTCTTGTAGCCATGGCAACTGCAAATTAACCATGGTTTTGTTACTTCAAATAATAATTTACAAAGAAGTATTAATATACTGTAATATTTTTGTTGTTGTTGTTGTTGTTGTTGTTACAGACCTAAGCCATCAATAGCCTTTAAATTAACTTCATATAAATTATTGCATTATATATTAAAAAAATATGAGGCAATAATGATTGGTTAATAATAACACTGTTAAAATACATATTGTAGGCACATACAAAATAAACAATTTATGTACATGTTATTACAAATGCCTGCACAGGGAGCCAAATGCCATGTAATTGCTGCTGTTACATTTTTGACTTCCGGTCTGGAGCGAACGCTGGCGCTGTTAGCAGCCGCTGCTCTGAGGAACTTTGAACGATATTAACGTTCTAACTTTTAGACTACGTTTTTATTTCACTGTGTTTTATTCACCTGCCTGAAATACATACATGTTTTGGATGTTTGTGCACGATTTTGGATTCACCAAGATTCACTGAGATTTTGCTGTTACCTGACCTGAGACTGTTGCCGGTGTTCTGAAATATTCGGTGTCTGAGATTTTCGGTGACGCTGGGCGGAGCTACATGAATATTCATGAGTTTCTGTTTCGCGTTAAAGCGACTCTGATAATATTAGTACGTTTTCACCGGATCACAAAAACTGTTCAACAAGGTAGGTTAATTACGTTTCAGCTTCGAACGAAGATAAGCAAATGTTGAATATAATTGTTCGTTTGTGCACAAAATGTTATTGTTTGCTGTTTTAAATGTTTACTCAACGATTACAGCCACTGATGCCAGAAGCAGCCTATCGTTAGAATACGCTACAAGTAAATTGGCCAGCAGCTGTTAAATATTTTCTCATATTCCTCTGTTTTGCTATTAAAAGTATGTCATTTGATAAGTATGTCGTTTGAAGTTGTGTAGCATATGGTGGCACAAACTTGCTCACTGTATTGTAAGACTGTAAGGTGAGAAATGAAAAACGATATAAAGACTCTTATGTAGTAACACACTATTTAACTTTTTGTTTTCTCCTTAAAAAAGGTGTCACATGGAAGTGCATGACAGCCTACAGTTCATGTGGAGAAGCTGTTTGTTTGTAATTAATATATCTGTTACAAATCAGCAGAGTTTGATACTTGCACTTCTGCCTGTTATTTTTTTCCTAGCTTACAGAAGCTCTTCTAATGGGGGAGACTTATATTTTTGTCAAGTTATATATGAGTCCACTATTGCACACATACATAAAGACATGCGTAAACGTTCTCAGAATTAACTTTAGCTTTTTTATCTGATGCAGGGGATGGTGGATGTGTACTTTTATCAGTGTAATAGTTAAACAAATCATATGCAAAATAAAAAAAAAACTTGTATAGCCTACTATTTGATACAAATGTTGTATTATTTAACCAGTTTTAAAGTTTTACTATTATTTTGTTCCTGAAATCCACACTTTTGAAATCAAGATAATCAGAGGTAATCAAAACCAAGCACAACCTAATAAAACATGTTTCATGGATAAAGGGTTTTTGTAAAAAAGATCATGTTGGTGGATATTCAACTAATATTAAAAACATGTGGGTCATTCTTGAATGGCTTATTCTGCAGTGGTATAAACAATATGATCCCATTGATTTGGAAGCATGTTTTCTTCTCCCAACATTTAGACTGATTTCATTGAGTTTGTTCATGGTGTATAAATTTCTGTTTGCCATTTCTTGTTCATATAGGAATTTACTTTAATAATGTATTTAATAATTTACTTACAACAGAAATCATATAACATGTGCTTGCTTTATGTTGATCAGTAGGCCTATCCCTGAACACATATACAAGTTGTTACATCCTTGAGTAGCTTTCACCTGTTTTTTTTTTTTTTTTTTTTTTTTCTCAAAACATGACCATGTATTTTATATTTATACAGGTGTGTAGTAAATGTCATTTATGTAATGCCTTCACCACATCGGTTAATAAAACTTTTTTAACACCGAATCAGTTGAAGTCTTTATTCAGCAAAAGCAATCTACTTTTATCTTTGAAATGAAAATATACAAATTACTGTTTTGATTTAGCCATTTTCTATTAAACTACAAAACATTTTAATTGTTATAAGTTTGTAGGAAAATAAGCAAAAAATTGTTAAAGTACTGCAAGGTTGTGGATTTCAAAACTTGACCAATACACATTTGAGTCAAAATGATTTTCAAGTGCACCACAATGCAGTATATGATTAAATACAAAAATAAAGTGTATAAAGACATTTGTACATTTTTGTTTAACTATATAGTGCATTTTATCTACTAAATGTATATTTTTTTTAGACAAATAAATAAATAAATACAGAGATTAAGAATGTTTATATTCCAGTTCATGTGTACATTAAAAAAAAAACATTCATCTTTCGCTTTGTTATTAAAAACATTTTTCTGAATGATTGAGCAAACGATTAGGAATGACACAGAATAATCATCATACATTTTATTATGGCACAACAGATACATTTTGGAACAGTTATTTTAAACGACACATTTTAAGGACTCTTATTTATGTAAAATAAGAATATTATAAAAATGCTTAATTGTTGTAGGCTTATTTGGAGCATAGCCCTACCTCAGGTAAATCATTACGACAATCACAATCTTTAAATTATTTTGCATATTAACAATAGTAATAAAAACAACAATACACTAAGCATAATGTCATTCTACGCTAAAAACATACCTTTTTGAAAATCGTTTATGTTTCAGTGACAACGTACTAATATTTTCAGAGTCGCTTTAACGCGAAACAGGAAACTCATGAATATTCATGTAAGCTCCGCCCAGCGTCACCGAAAATCTCAGACACCGAATATTTCAGAACACCGGCATTGCTGGATTCCTGCTCACCTGTCGATTTGGTTCGAGGCTGCCGGACTTTTCTTCTATCTTCCTTCAGCTGCGGCAATGATGATCGTTAAACTGACTATCTGGATTTCAATTGTGTGGATTGTCCTTTGCTCAATCTTTTCATCCTGTGTATCCGCTCTATCAATACTCGGTAGCGGAATTGTTGCAGCTGCGCGTGCACTACGGCGAACCTCCGTCTGCTTTAAAACTACATCAGGATATTGCTTTTACACCACGCCGTAAATATGTTCATCGTGGATCTCGCCGGAGTTTTAAGGTTGTCTCTCCCAAGGGGAATTCCTTCCATTTGGTCCACGAGCTCTCGTCCTCCAGGAAACATGTTCGGACTATTGATCACAGTGTCTTAGTCAAGCCAACTAAGACTATCACTTTTTATCGATGGTAAGAACGATCTTTTATTTGGATTATGGAATATTCGATCAATCTCTGATAAAGGTCCTTTCGTGAATGATCTGCTTTTTGATCGTAAGTTCGACTTTCTATGTCTGACTGAGAGTTGGCAAAAAAGTAATGACTTTTATCATTTGAACTATTCTGTTCCTTCTGGATATGCTTTTATCTGTAAACCACGCACTATTGGCCGGGGCGGGGGGCTTGCAGTACTATATAAGGAAAAATGGAAAGTTACAGCTCTTCCTGAAACTGACTATACTTCCTTTGAATCTGTTGCTTTTGCAAATCAATGGATTTGTACCAACTATCATAGCTATTGTTTTACAGGCCTCCGAAGGCCAATTCTGTATTCCAACAGGAATTTTCAACATTTTTAACTTCTCTTTGTTCATTGTCTCCAAACGTGGTTTTGGTTGGTGATTTTAATATCCATGTGGATAATACAGAAAATTCATGTTCTAGAGAGTTTTTATCATGCCTAGATAGTTTTGGACTACAGCAATTTATCAATGTCCCAACTCATTCAAAAGGTCATACTCTAGATTTAGTCTGCTGTTCAGGTGTGATTCCTGGAAATTGCACTACTTCTGACTTATCACTGTCAGACCACTTGCTGGTGTCTTTTAATGTTTCTTTATCTGTGTTCAAGCCTAATTTGAGTCGTACAATCACATTTCGTAATATTAAGAACATTGATCCCTCAATCCTTGGGGAATGTTTGTCCACACTTTCCCACAAAGACCTTTCAGGGAATCTTGAAGATTTAATCCAGCATTATAATGACAATCTTCAAATGATCCTCGACACTTGTGCTCCACTGAAAACCAGGAATGTTTTCGTTTGTCAACTCTGCACCCTGGTTTACATCGGATCTTCGTCTGCTAAAAGTCAAAGGGCGTCGATTAGAACGCTTGTACTCCAAGACTGGACTTGTAGTTCATAAAGATTTGTATGCTGATCACATGCAAGTTTATAAGACTGCTCTTTCCACAGCGAAATCAGATTATTATGCAGGTTTAATTGGATCTGGTGTAGGAAACCAAAAATCTTTATTCTCTGTGATTAACACTATTTTAAAGCCACCTGAGTGTTCTAACGGGAATATAAACTCTACAGAATTGTGTGAAGCATTTATGCTCTTTTTTAATAAGAAAATTGAATACATCCATCAGCAATTGGTTTTACCAAACCCTGATCGGAACAAAACCCATTCTAGCTTTGCGCCATCTCCCTTATTTTCATTTTCTGTTTTTAAAATTCCAACAGTTGAGGACATTTGTTCCATTGTACAAAAATCTAAATCTGTCACCTGTCAATTGGATCCATTACCGACTCACTTGGTTAAAGCTGGGTTTATCATTTCTTTCCTCTTTAATCACTGATATTATGCATGCATCACTTCTTACTGGCACTGTCCCTACTGCACTTAAAACTGCTGTTATAACGCCTATTCTTAAGAAACCTGTGACAGACACAAAGAATTTTGCTAATTTTCGACCTATTTCAAATCTACCGTTTCTGTCAAAAATCCTGGAAAAAATTGTTGCTCATCAGCTCCGCGAACATCTCTCTTGCAATAGTTTATATGAGCAGTTACAATCAGGGTTTCGTGCTTTTCACAGTGTTGAAACTGCACTTGTAAAGATTTCTAATGATCTATTACTAGCGGCTGATGCTGGTCTTCTATCAATACTTATACTTCTTGACCTTAGTGCAGCATTTGACACCATTTCACATCCCATACTTTTGAGCAGGCTGGAATCTATTGGAATTACTGGGTATGGCTTTAAGCTGGTTTGGTTCTTATCTTACAGATCGCATTCAATTTGTACAACTTAAACAGTTTAAATCAAAACCCACTTATGTTGTCACTGGTGTTCCCCAGGGCTCTGTTTTAGGACCTCTTCTGTTTATTATTTATCTCTTACCTATTGGCAGCATTTTTAGGAAATATGATATCCACTTTCATTGTTATGCTGACGACACCCAACTTTACCTGTCTTCTAAACCTTCTTCTAAGTTTCCCTCTTCTGCTCTTGGTGAGTGCCTAAGTGAATTAAAAGATTGGTTTTCAAGTAATTTTTTACAATTGAACAGCAGCAAAACAGAAATTCTTCTTGTTGGTTCAAAAAATACAATAAGTAAGTCGAATATTTCTTCTCTGGAAATAAATAATTGTTCTGTTCCTCTATCGAATCAGGTCAAAAGTTTAGGTGTCATTTTTGACACAACTTTGTCTTTTGAATCTCACATAAATAGTGTTACCCGTTCTGCATTTTTCCATATTCGCAATATAAGTCGTCTGCGCCCTGTCCTTTCACTCAGGAGTACTGCTACGCTTGTGCATGCTCTTGTAACATCAAGAATCGACTATTGTAATGCTTTGTTTTATGGGCTTCCTTCCAAATCTCTTCATAAATTACAGTTAGTACAGAATGCTGCAGCTCGAGTCATTACCAAAACTTCCACTTTTGAACACATTTCTCCTGTTTTCCAGAAGCTGCATTGGCTCCCGGGTTTAAATTCCGTGTGAATTTTAAAATTTTACTTTTACTTTTAACTTACAAAGCACTTAACAATTTGGCTCCTTCATATCTCCATGATCTTCTTCATATACACACTCCTTCCCGCACTCTAAGATCTGCTTCTGCACTTACACTTGTTCAGCCACGCACTCGGACAACTTCTCTGGGGTCACGAGCTTTTGGCTTTGCTGCTCCCCATTTATGGAACTCTCTTCCTGTAGAAGTTCGCAACAGTTCTAGTCTCTCAGTTTTTAAATCTCGTCTTAAAACATATCTGTTTAGGCAGGCTTTTATGTGATTTAATGTTTGTTGTTGTACTGGTTTGATTGAGTAATGTCTTTTTTTTAATGAATTGTGTAAGGTGTCCTTGAGTGCCATGAAAGGCGCCTTTAAATAAAATGTATTATTATTATTATTATTTTGCTATAGATTACACAGCCTATATAATTTCTTCAATTTGGCAAATTATTTATTTCATGTTTTGTGACAGTTTGTATTCAGAAGTTTAAGAGGGAAGTATGTTAAGTATTGATTTGTATTTATTTATTTTGTATTAATACATAACCTCACTGTATTCATTTATAATGTAACATTAAAGTGTGACATTTGTGTCAATAATCTTGAAGCACAGGTGACTCCGCATGGTGGAAAGGGGGGGCCCCCAAATCAAATTCTGCTTAGGGCCCCCAAGAGGCTCGGGCCGGCACTGATTTAGGGTGTCTTACGACCCAAACTGACGGAGCTGAAGCTCTTTCCTGTTATCGGGATGGAAGCTGTGGATCGGGACACTCTACAAGATAAAGCTTCAGTTGCTGTTGTTTGTATAGCAAATGAAAACATGTTCTGAGGTTTTTCTTAAATAGGCATAGATTAAAATTAGTAGGCTAAAAATCTGCACATTTCATGCCATTGTAGATCCTACAGTAAAATTCAAATGTCATTGAATAAATTAATTTCTGTTTGGTCAAAAAAAAAAAAAAAAAAAAAAAAATATATATATATATATATATATATAGCCTGTATGTGTTTTTTTTTTTATATTTTTTAAAATTTTTTTTTTTTTTTGACCAAACAGAAATTAATTTATTCAATGACATTTGAATTATATATTATATATATATATATATATATATATATATATATATATATATTATATATATATATATATATATATATATAATATATATATATATATATATATATATATATATAAAAAGCTTGCAAGCACCCCTAGCAAAGAATCCGCAGGATTAATAAACTCTGCTGTCTGCCGCTTCTCTCCTGGTGAAAATGAACTGAGCTTGCGGTTGCCGCTTGTCGGTGCTGTACAGAAGGGATGAAAGGGGCGTTTCAGCGACACCCGCACATTCAAACAAATATTAAAGCATAATCTCATTTTTTACCCACAAACAAAAATACGAAAATTTTCGTATTAACTAATTTTCGTTTTCCGTTTCTTAACATTTATCTTTATTAATTTTTTAAATAGAAAATCGAATGACCAAAATATACACGGACCCAACAGCTACAGCGGAAAGTAAAGAAAGAGAAGGGCGACAGCAGTTGAATTTCGGGGCTGAGCTCCGTCGGGTTTGTCTTGACAAAGTCGGACCAACAACAATATCTAAAAGCTGCTGAATTTGCTGTTGTGTTAGTGTTATTTTGTTTTGAATTGCAGATTCTGACATGATAGCCAGGGGACTAAGGTTTTCACGGATGAAATAGTGCACATAGAAATGTCTCTGTGGACGGCGCCGTCCTTTTATTTCAACCCGTTATAGACGGTTTCATCGGGCGCACGCGCCTGGACCTAAGTTAACTTCCGGTCTGTGTTTATATCGGTCTGGCTGCGGTGCCATCTACAAACGCAGTTAAAGCCAAGGTGATGAGTTAGACTGGAGTTGGGCTCAGGTGGTTGTGCTGCGGGATGTGTTTCCCATACATTTATTTTATTTTGGAGAGTCAACACAATTTTTAAAACTGATCGATTTTCAAAAAGGCTTCGTTAAATAAACATGAGTAACGTAAACATTACGTAACGTACTGCACGTTTAATAATAATAATTCCTTACATTTATGTTTAAATATCAAAACGAGGCACAGTTGTTTTTATATCGCTGTATTTCTGAAGTAGGACTTGCATGTTATATGCCTGATAGCAGCGTATGAGCATACCAGCTCTGCTTTGTTTACAGCTGTTACTGGGGAAAACCTCTATTTCTCGCGCTTTATGTCTATGCTTTAAAACATCTCCTGCTGGAAAAGAATGAATTTGCATATTCATTAAGTCCGCCTGATCCACGCAGCAAACATATTTTGTTTGTTATCAAAAAATATCTACTCTAGAGGGACTTGACTGTTGTTATTGATTCTATTTGGAGTCTACCGGAAGTTAAGTTAGGTCCACAAAAGCGCTCACTGTACGCGCATTAACGTTTGTTTATGTTGATGCCGTTGAAACCGTCTATATTCGCAGTAGGCTATCACTGCAATAGTTTGACCAAACGCCCCACCACAATCATTCCCTTTAAATAGATTCCATTATGGTTTGCCAGCTGCTGCATGATGATGATAACAATAGCCTAATAATAATAATAATAAAAAAGAAAGAAAGAATGATAATAATAATAATAATTAAATAAGTTATGTAGACTATTTTTTGTTATGTTTTTGGGCTACATAAATTTGTTAAAAACTTTTACAATATATAATTTGATTTGATCTTTGAAGTAGCCTATTAGATAGAGATTTTTGATCACTGTTGTTGGTTACAAAGACGTTACTATTCTGAAAATAATAACGAGATAAAACCTGTAAATATTCAATGGACTTTTCTTAAATTCAAAACAAAATATTAATGCATTCGTTATTTTCATTTCTGAATAGTTGCTATATGGTCACGCAGGTTTGCGCATTAAACCCATGGCCCCGAAAAATATAGCCTATCAACAATTATGTGGTTTCCCCGAACATGACCCCTCTCTGCCAACTTTTTTGAGCATTTGGTCATTTATTTATTATTATTATTCTTATATTATTATTATTATTATTATTATTATTAGTCTATTATAATTATTTAGATAACGCATAGGCCTAAATATAAATGATCAGAAACAAATCGCTTCAACACGTCGAGTTGTTTTGTGATTCGGTGTATCAAACGAGTGGATTGAACTCACTCATTAAGACAGTGACTTTCTGCCACCCCTGGTGTCTGTTTTAGTTCATATTAAAACGTAGGCTATCACTTCATTGATTCCATCATGTCATATTTATGTCTTCAAAATGTAGGCGTAAGACACTTCATAATATTTGTATGCACTTGTAGGCTAATTGCTGTGTAAATGCATTCAGATCTCTTCTGTATTGATGGCTCTGATGAAGATCTGGTTGGATTTTAGTGGTAGGCTAACTGCCCTATAGGCTACAGTCTTTATCCTCTAACTGAATTTATCGATGTGGATTAACGTGACGTTCATACATTTAATAAGGCTGGTGCTGTCAGTATTGTTTTTGGAAATTAGGCTACATTTAAATGCAATGGTCTCGTTTCAAAAGCATTGGTCAATATGCTTGCGGTTGACTTCACTGTCGCCTTTGTGCCCTGCTTCCTTTCCGTGAGTTTTGACCGAAAAATGGAAAAAAATAAAGCGCTTTCCGTTTTTTCAGAGTCCCTGTTTCATGTTTGTTAGCCCAGGACATTTTACAAATCCAGACCAAACGATGTTCTACGACCATGTCCGGAATAAAGACGAGCATATCCATGTCACACAGTAAGATTTTAACCATATACCTCGCAGTCACAGACCGTATCAACGTCAGTGATACTTATTGTATTTCGCCACAGGGTGTCACTGTGGCCTCAACCCTTCGCCTTCGGTTACTCTGAGCTCGATTGCTATGTCTGAGGGTAAACCACGCCCTCCTCATTACCCTACGCAGGAAGAAATGTAGGAAGAAATAAATGAATAAATAAATAAATGTAGAAAAACATAAATGTAGAAATAAATAAATGTAAAAATAAATAAATGTAGAAATAAATAAATGTATAAATGAATAAATGTATAAATGAATAAAAGAAGAAATAAATAAATATGGAAAAAAATAAATATATACATAAATAAGGAAATAAATGTATAAATAATTATTTATTTTCGTTTTTTTGCTTTTCTATGTATATTTATTTATATATATATTTATTTTTTTTTTCTTTTTTACATTTATTTGTATATTTATTTATGTATTTATATATTTTTTATTTTGGCAGACTTGGCATTCCATACCGGTGACGCTTAGCGCCCTTTCCTCTTCCAGACATGTCCACACTCTCTTTTCAACTCACACAAACGAAGATCATCTGAGAAAATCAAAGGAGAGGGGATCTTATTCTTCTAAAGGCCTAGGTGAAACCACGAGCATGGGGCGGTTCTACTAAACGTCACTTGTTACGTCTAATCCGAGTCGAGTTCGGTCTTGCATTGCTTATTGTGGAGATTAAATAATAAAAAAATTATATTGTTATTATTATTATTATTATTATTATTATTATTATTATTATTATTAGTAGTAGTAGTAGTAGTAGTAGTAGTAGTATTAAACATTTCATGGCATAACAGTAATAAAGCTCCACCGGTGGCGGATGCTCTTCCGAGCGGCTTTTAGTCAGCAGCTGCTTCTTCTGGGCTTTATCTCCGGTGGATTTAGTCCCCATCGTAGTAGTCCCCACCGGCAGCGCGCGCTTTCTTCAGACGAAGAGACACAGCGCTCCTCTCCTTAGATGCGGACACTGCCTTGACGATGAGCTCGATGACGTCTGTGCTCCTGCACGAGCAGCTCGTGCTTGTGTTTTCTCCTCTCATATTTGGAGCAAAATAAAGCAACATTATCTGTAGTCAGAGGTCATGACCACTATTATATATTTATTTATATTATTTTTGTTATTATATATTTTGGGCCTTTACAGTCTAAGTACAGTTGTGGGGGGAGAAGGGACAAATATGAAGGAAGAATGTTGAGTAAAGTGAGTTCTGCAGATGTTTCTGTCAGTGCTGTGGTTTGTAGATGTACCTTGTAATGGAAGTCACAGCATGTTGTTGGTTGTTTCTATATAGTGGGCCTCATTTTTCTGAGGACGTAGATAGTAAAAAAAAAATTGCTAACTTTAGAAGCTGCGTGTGGAGAGAAAATGACAGAAGTGTTAAGAGGCCTAATAAAGGTTGAGCTGATGATTGTAGATTGATTTCTGCTCTATTTCTGCTCTATCGTTTTAACCAGAGCGGGGAAGATAGTTATTCTTATTCTGCATCTTTAGTTTCATAAACCTCAAAATACTACCCCAAGAGCAAAAGATTCCCAGCAACATGTGCATGTCAATTTTATTTACTTCCCCTTCTTAGAAACCCTGTCTAATATCAGATTTAAGAGTCTCTGTTTTCTTATATTTTATTTGACAGTAAAGCAGCAGTAATAGCAGCTGCTGAAGCAACATTTACTCCTTTTAGAGAAATAAACATTTTGAATATTGTTGTGGCGGCTCGTCACTCCATCTAGTCTGAATCAATATCATGTTATAGGCTTGATCTGTCACTTGTGTGTGACAGTATATTCACCTTTAAGTCATTTATACATGTGTTGATGTTTATATTTTGTCTCTGATAGTGTGACCATACCAAAAGAGAAGTGAAATATCTTTAAGGGGAGGTGTTTTTCTCTCTAGTCGTGATTGTGTTTATGGGGTGCAGTCTAACATGTGTTAAAGGGGTCATGTGACGTTGCTAAAAAGAAGATTATTTTGTGTATTTGGTGTAATGAAATGTGTTTATGTGGTTTAAGGTTCAAAACACATTATTTTCCACATACTGTACATTATTGCTGCTCTGGCTGTGAACAACAAAATAATGCAGTGTGAGAACAATTACTGAAGACATTCTCTGTGAAACAGTCTTTTCAAGTAGAGAAAAAAAACAGCTTAAACAACTTGCATGCACTGAAACAGCAGCTAAATATCTTAGAATGGATCTCTTTTTCTTCCTGTTTTGTGTTTCTGTGTAGAGATGTGTCTCCTCCCTCATCTCTTCTTGAGCTGTGAAACGCAGGAAGTGTCTGATTTAGCGACGCATCACTGTTAAAACAGTCTGTTAATGTGTCAGTATGGGGTCCAGTGCACTGCCTCTCATGCTCTGTGAGTATTTCATTATATTCTACTCTATCTTCAGTTTTTCTGTTATTAACAGTATTCAGCTGAAGATTAATTAATGATTGTGTGTAGGAGGCTCTATGAATCTTGCTGTTTATCGTATTCTTTATTGTTCAGATTAATTGTGATGATATGTTTGCGTGGTGGATCAGAGACAGAGTTTCAGAGAACATGCATTTATCTGTGCTGCTTGTGAAAGATGGAGGCTCTGTGGACATGTGCTTTTGCTGTTTATGATGTGATACTCTTTCTTCTTATTTTCAGCAGTTCAGTTCAGTCAGATGTATTTGTGTTAATATGAGTTTGGTGTTGTATGGTATTGTATCTTTAAATAGTTTCTCTGTTAGAGATTCAGAGAGTTTGAGAAGAGCGGTGAAACACACAAGTTTCTCGATCACTTTTCATTCTTTCTGTCCCTCTTATTGAAAATGAATCGTCCATATAGTGGTCCAAAAATCACACTTAAAAATGATTGAATTTCATTGCATTAAACAATATATCAAACAAGTGACATCTGCCAAAAAAAAATGTGTGAAGTCAGTTCTCACATTCTCAGCAGACAAACCACAGCTGTATTTCATCATCAAGGCCTTTCGCACCGCTTTATTTCCAGAACTAAATGTACAGTACTAAAGTACTGGGAGGATTTTGCGTGAACTATTTCCTAGTACCATTTAAAGGGTTGCATTCGCACAGACAGTGTGTACTAGTAAGTGACGCAAGCCAGTCGACAGTGATGTCATTTGTGTGCGTCGTTCAACATCGTTAACAAAGAACAACGTTAACAACAGGAGGATGGAGGACGCTGTGATCGGAGCTGTGTCTGTGTTGTGTCTCGCGGGTTTCACAATAATGAACATGGAATGTAGACGTATACGTAAAGCGATTGAAAGAACAGAAAAGAAGACTAAGAATCTCCAACAACAACTGACAGTGCTACAAGTGCCTGCACTTCAGCATCCGTACATTTATCACTGTTCACCATACTTGCAAAATAAGTTGACACAATGTTTACAGTATGTTACAGTGTTTTAAATGATGGCGGGTGAGAGCGTTTCGAATGCGTCTGGCCAATCAATGTCTACTTACATTACGGTTAGTACCAGTTGTGCTGGTTAGACCCTGCTCCGGAGTAGGAGCCAGTTTGGTTCTTGAAAAAGGCAGTCCGGTACTAAAATCACACCTAGTTCCTGCGGTGCGAAAATCCCCAAAAGTGGGTAGTTCCACAATTAGTTCTGGTACTATGAAAAGGTTCCAGCGGTGCGAAAGGCCCTATTAACATATGAACATGTTCCACACTGTAAAAATGTTTTTTATTCATCCAATTAAAGAAAGTTAAGTTAATGATTCACATCTATATTCTATAACTTGAGCCAATGAAAAATAAATAACTTGACCTAAACAAAAATAAATAAATAAATACATTGTCAATTAATCCATTACAAAGTTTCCTTCCAAGATGATTTCCATTCTACAAACCCGATTCCAAAAAAGTTGGGACACTGTCAAGTCAAGTCAAGTCATCTTTATTTATATAGCGCTTTAAACAAAAAAGATTGCGTCAAAAGCAACTGAACAACATTAATTAGGAAAACAGTGTCAATAATGCAAAAATGACAGTTAAAGGCAGTTCATCATTGAATTCAGCGATGTCATCATGCAGCTCAGTTCAGTTTAAATAGTATCTGTGCAATAATTTGCAATCAAGTCAACGATATCGCCGTAAATGAAGTGTCCCCAACTAAGCAAGCCAGAGGCGACAGCGGCAAGGAACCAAAACTCCATCAGTGAGAGAATGGAGAAAAAAACCTTGGGAGAAACCAGGCTCAGTTGGGGGGCCAGTTCTCCTCTGACCAGACGAAACCAGCAGTTCAATTCCAGGCTGCAGCAAAGTCAGATTGTGCAGAAAATCATCTGTTTCCTGTGGTCTTGTGTCCCGGTGGTCGTCTGAAACAAGGTCTTTACAGGGGATCTGTCTCGGGGCTCTAGTCCTGGTCTCCGCTGTCTTTCAGGGGCTGTAGAGGTCCTTTCTAGGTGCTAATCCACCATCTGGGCTGGATACATACTGGATCCGGGTGACTGCAGTGACCCTCTGACTTGGATACAGACTGGATCTGGTGGCTACGGTGACCTCGGAGTAAGAGAGAAACAGACTAATATGAGCGTAGATGCCATTCTTCTAACGATGTAGCAAGTACATCGGGTCTTATGGGAAGTGTTCCCGGTTCCGGTTTACCTAATTAATGCAGCCTAAAAATCCTTTAACGGATTTGGATATTAGAAGTGTATTAGTATGTTATGTGTAAGCCAGGTTAAAGAGAGGGGTCTTTAATCTAGATTTAAACTGCAAGAGTGTGTCTGCCTCCCGAACAATGTTAGGTAGATTATTCCAGAGTTTGGGCGCTAAATAGGAGAAGGATCTGCCGCCCGCAGTTGACTTTGATATTCTAGGTATTATCAAATTGCCAGAGTTTTGAGAACGGAGCGGACGTGGAGGACTATAATGTAACAAGAGCTCATTCAAATACTGAGGTGCTAAACCATTCAGGGCTTTATAAGTAATAAGCAAGATTTTTAAAATCTATACGATGTTTGATAGGGAGCCAGTGCAGTGTTGACAGGACCGGGCTAATATGATCATACTTCCTGGTTCTAGTAAGAACTCTAGCTGCTGCATTTTGGACTAACTGGAGTTTGTTTACTAAGCGTGCAGAACACCCAGCCAATAGAGCATTACAATAGTCTAACCTTGAGGTCATAAACGCATGGATTAACATTTCTGCATTTGACATTGAGAGCATAGGCCGTAATTTAGATATATTTTTGAGATAGGAAAAATGCAGTTTTACAAATGCTAGAAACGTGGCTTTCTAAGGAAAGGTTGCTATCAAATAGCACACCTAGGTTCCTAACTGATGACGAAGAATTGACAGAACAGCAGCCATCAAGGCTTAGACAGCGTTCTAGGTCATTACATGCAGAGCTTTTTGGCCCTATAATTAACACCTCTGTTTTTTCAGAATTTAGCAGTAAGAAATTACTCGTCATCCAGTTTTTTATATCGACTATGCATTCCGTTAGTTTTTCAAATTGGTATGTTTCGCCAGGCCGCGAAGAAATATAGAGCTGAGTATCATCAGCATAACAAGTGAAAGCTAACACCGTGTTTCCTGATGATATCTCCCAAGGGAAACATGTAAAGCGTGAAGAGTAACGGCCCTAGTACTGAGCCTTGCGGTACTCCATACTGCACTTGTGAACGATATGATACCTCTTCATTCACTGCTACGAATTGATGGCGATCATATAAGTACGATTTAAACCATGCTAATGCACTTCCATTTATGCCAACAAAGTGTTCTAGTCTATGCAAAAGAATAGTGTGGTCAATAGTGTCGAACGCAGCACTAAGATCCAATAGCACTAATAGAGAGATACAACCACGATCAGATGTTTTGTGGTGTTTGTTTGTGAATATTGTGAGAGCAGTCTCAGTACTATGATACGGTCTAAATCCTGACTGGAAATCCTCACAGATGCCATTTTTCTATAAGAAGGAATATAATTGTGAGGATACTACCTTTTTCTAGTATCTTTGAAAGAAAAGGGAGATTCGAGATCGGTCTATAATTAACTAGTTCTTTGGGGTCAAGTTGTGGTTTTTTTGATGAGAGGCTTAATAACAGCCAGTTTGAAGGATTTTGGGACATAACCTAATAACAATGAGGAATTAATAATAGTCAGAAGAGGATCTATGACTTCTGGAAGCACCTCTTTTAGGAGCTTAGATGGAATAGGGTCTAACATACATGTTGTTGGTTTAGATGATTTAACAAGTTTATACAATTCTTCCTCTCCTATAGTAGAGAATGAGTGGAACTGTTCCTCAGGGGATCTATAGTGAACTGTCTGATGTGATACTGTAGCTGATGGCTGCATGGTTACAATTTTATCTCTAATAGTATCGACTTTAGAAGTAAAGTAGTTCATAAAGTCATTACTGCTGTGATGTTGAGAAATGTCAACACTTGTTGATGCTTTATTTTTTGTTAATTTAGCCACTGTATTGAATAAATACCTGGGGTTATGTTTGTTTTTCTTCTAAAAGAGACGAAAAGTAATCAGATTTAGCAGTTTTCAATGCTTTTCTGTAAGATAGGTTACTTTCCCTCCAAGCAATACGAAATACTTCTAGTTTTGTTTTCCTCCAGCTGCGCTCCATTTTCCGGGCTGCTCTCTTTAGGGTGCGAGTGTGCTCATTACACCACGGTGTCAGACTCTTTTCCTTAACCTTCCTTAAGCGTAAAGGAGCAACTGTATTTAAAATGCTAGAAAAGAGAGAGTCCATAGTTTCTGTTACATCATCAAGTTTTTCTGAGGTTTTGGATATGCTAAGGAATTGGGATACATCAGGAAGATTACTTACAAAGCAGTCTTTTGTGGTAGAAGTGATGGTTCTACCATACTTGTAACACAAGAAGTGGAATTTTCAGTTTTTAGCTATATGAAGTTTGCACAAAACTAAATAATGATCTGAGATATCATCGCTTGGCTGCATAATTTCAACACCATCAACATCAATTCCATGTGACAGTATTAAATCTAGAGTATGATTTCGACAATGGGTAGGTCCTGAGACGTGTTGTCTAATCCCAATAGAGTTCAGAATGTCTATAAATCCTGATCCCAATGCATCTTTTTCATTATCAACATGGATATTAAAATCACCAACAATTAAAACTTTATCTGCAGCCAGCACTAGCTCGGATGTAAAATCAGCAAACTCTTTAATAAAGTCTGTATGGTGCCCTGGTGGCCTGTATACAGTAGCCAGTACAAACATCACAGGGGATTTATCATTAACATTTGTTTCTCTGGATAATGTTATATTAAGCACCAATACTTCAAACGAGTTATACTTGAAGCCTGCCCTCTGAGAAATCCTGAAAACATTGTTATAAATTGAAGCAACACCTCCCCCTTTACCTTTTGGACGTGGCTCATGTTTATAACAGTAATCTTGGGGTGTAGAATCATTTAAAATAATATAATCATCAGGTTTTAGCCAGGTTTCTGTCAAACAGAGCGCATCTAGATTATGATCAGTGATCATATTATTTACAAAAAGTGCTTTCGTAGAAAGGGACCTGATATTCAATAAGCCAAGCTTTATCATTTGTTTATCCGTATTGCATCTGTTTTTTTATTTGTTGAACCTCAATTAAATTGTTGCTCTTAAATTGGTTTGGACGTTTTTTGTATTTTCTAGCCCCGGGGAACAGACATAGTCTCTATGGTGTGATATCTAGGTGAAAGAGTCTCTATGTGCTGAGAATTAACTGACTTTTGTGACTGGAGGTGGCTAGCAGACGGTCGGTTTAGCCAGTCTGTCTGCTTCCTGACCTGGGCATTGGTTAGTCAGGTACAAACTCTAAGACTATGTGCCATATTTCTAGAAAGAAGAGCGGCACCACCCCAGGAGGGATGAAGACCATCTCTTTTCAACAGGTCAGGTCTGCCCCAAAAGCTTGTCCAATTGTCTATGAAACCTATGTTATTCTGCGGGCACCACTTAGACATCCAGCCCATTGAGTGATGACAGTCTGCTATGTATCTCATTACCACGGTAAGCAGGGAGGGGACCAGAGCATATTACAGTGTCTGACATAATGCTTGCAAGTTCACACACCTCTTTAATCTTATTTTTAGTGATCTCCGACTGGCGAAGTCGAACATCATTAGCACCGGCGTGAATAACAATCTTACTGTATTTACGTTTAGCATTAGCCAGCACTTTTAAATTTGCTAAGATGTCAGGCGCTCTGGCTCCTGGTAAACATTGGACTATGGTGGCTGGGGTCTCTATTTTTCACGTTCCGTACAATAGAATCGCCAATAACTAGAGCACTTTCATCAGGTTTCTCAGTGGGTGCATCACTGAGTGGGGAGAACCTGTTTAATGTTTTGATCGGAACAGAAGAGTGGTGTTTAGACCCACGACTATGCCGCCTCACAGTCACCCAGTTGCCCTGCTGCAAAGGCCCTGTTACCGAAACCGAACAATGTACAGGACTCCCTGAGCTAGACGCATCCAAAGCCATATCTAGAGCCCTCACATTCTTACTGTCCTCAATTAAAGTTTGGATGTGTGTCTCTAATTCTGAAATCTTCTCTGTCAGTCTAACTATTTCCCTGCATTTATCACATGTGAATCCCTCATCACCGACAGAGATAGATAAACTATACATGTGGCAAGCAGTGCAAATAACAATAGCAGGAGAAACCATTACTCACCGTGCTTGATGAAAGATTCTTACCACAGTTGTTTGATGAACTTGTGAAAACCGAGAGAGAGAGAGTAACGAGAGAAAGGAGAGGAGGAAAGAAAACAGTGATAGGCACAAATGGAAACGCTAATGACAAGCTAACGAGTGCTAACGCGATGCAGGTGCACTGCACTCACGGATTTAAAATAAAAGTGAACGATCAAATTAATCAGATTAGATTGATAGATAATATCAGAAATATGGTGGGAATTAAGTTATATTTTATCACACTGTACAAATTGAGAGTAAAAAAGGAATGGAATAATTTACAAATCTCATAAACTTATATTTTATTCAGAATACAACATAGATGACATATCAAATGTTGAAAGTGAGAAGTTTTTAAATGTCATGCCAAATATTGGCTCATTTTGGATTTCATGAGAGCTACACATTCCAAAAAAGTTGGGACAGGTAGCAATAAGAGGCCGGAAAAGTTCAATATAAATATAAGGAACAGCTGGAGGACCAATTTGCAACTTATTAGGTCAACTGGCAACATGATTGGGTATAAAAAGAGCAGTGGTGGTCAGTAACGGAGTAGCTTTACTTCGTTACTGTACTTAAGTTAATTTTTCAAGTATCTGTACTTTACTGGAGTAGTTTTATTTTGAGTAACTTTTACTTTTACTTCACTACATTCCAAAGCATAAGATCGTACTTTTTACTTCACTACATTTCATAAAACATATCGTTACTCCTTATCACGTGTTCCGAGACGCAGAAGCAGTTTCTGATTCAAGAACGAACTGAGTCTTTTCAATGAACCTTTTAAATCGGTTCGCAAATCGCACCAAACGATTCGTTTACGAATTAGAATGATCCGATTGCAGCTGTTCTCGAGTCGACAACTCACTGATTCAAATGAACCATTTAGTGCGAGTCTCCAGTGAACTGAATTCACAAGTAAGAACCGGGAGATCTTGAGAGCGGGTGCGCGTCTGATGCTGCTAACAGTAAGTTACTTATGTCGAATTTCAGGATTAATTATTGTAACTGAAAACCATATTAAGGTCAAAACTGTCAGTTGTTTGTGAACTAAATCTGCTGTAAAGAGTGAACTATTTAAGTCCACTGAAATGCTTGAATGCAGACACATCAACATCCGTGTCATGTTTTAGGTAAAAAAAGGAAACATTAAAATAACACAGATTAAATAAAATAACTCATGCCCTTTCAAATTCCCCGCTGCCGTAACGTTGACAGTTTTATTAAAGCGCTACGTGTGATGTCTGTTTTTACATAGTTTATCAACAGTATAAATCTTTATATTGTTTGGATTAACTAGCAGAGTAGACAGATAGCCTATGAATGTTTCTTCATAACCATACTGAAATATATATTATTATTATTATTATTTTTTTTTTTTTTTTTAAATATTGTTAGCTTATGCTAACTGTCCAGCTAACAAGCGCAGAACATTTTAAATACAGTAATTATCAAAGTGGGAAGTGATGCCCTCTGGTGGCATTTGGCCAGCGGTGTTTTTACACCACAGACATGGTTTGAGAAGAAAAAAATCTTTATATAATTATATTTTCCTTAAAATGTTCTTCCTAACTAAAGGCCTTATTCTCATGTCATATATAACTGTGATGTTCTGCAAAACAACAAACTTTAAAACACTTTCAGATGGTCAACTCTGTTTTCTCTCAGGTACATCACAGTGTATGCTTCACAGTGAACATTACTCTCGTCAACATAGTCCATATCAACAACAAAAATATATCTTGACTCCAAGATAGTGGTTATTTTGGGAAATTCCCAGGCATTCTGAGCAGTATAGGATTATAAAAAATATGTGCTAATATAAAATTAAATGAAGTAGCCTATATAAAATTGGAAAATAAATCTATCTATCAGTACTTTTTTACTTAAGTACATAAAAAATTTAGTACTTTTGTACTTTCACTTAAGTAAAATTGAAAAAGGAGTACTTTTACTTTTACTGAAGTAATATTTTATTATACGTATCTGTACTTTTCCTCAAGTACTTGATTTGTGTACTTCGTCCACCACTGAAAAAGAGCCTCTCAGTGTGGCAGTGTCTCTCAGAAGTCAAGATGGGCAGAGGATCACCAATTCCCCCAATGTTGTGGTGAAAAATAGTGGAGCAATATCAGAAAGGAGTTTCTCAGAGAAAAATTGCAAAGAGTTTGAAGTTATCATCATCTACAGTGCATAATATCATCCAAAGATTCAGAGAATCTGGAACAATCTCTGTGCGTAAGGGTCAAGGCCGGAAAACCATACTGGATGCCTGTGATCTTCGGGCCCTTAGACGTCACTGCATCACATACGTACAGGAATGCTACTGTAATGGAAATCACAACATGGGCTCAGGAATACTTCCAGAAAACATTGTCACTGAACACAATCCACCGTGCCATTCACCGTTGCCAGCTAAAACTCTATAGGTCAAAAAAGAAGCCATATCTAAACATGATCCAGAAGCGCAGGCGTTTTCTCTGGGCCAAGGCTCATTTAAAATGGACTTTGGCAAAGCAAAAAACTGTTCTGTGGTCAGACGAATCAAAATTTGAAGTTCTTTTTGGAAAATTGGGACGCCATGTCATCCAGACTAAAGAGGACAAGGACAACCCAAGTTGTTTTCAGCACTCAGTTCAGAAGCCTGCATCTCTGATGGTTAGGGTTGCATGAGTGCGTGTGGCATGGGCAGCTTACACATCTGGGAAGGCACCATCAATGCTGAAAGGTATATCCAAGTTCTAGAACAACATATGCTCCCATCCAGACGTCGTCTCTTTCAGGGAAGACCTTGCATTTTCCAACATGACAATGCCAGACCACATACTGCATCAATTACAACATCATGGCTGCGTAGAAGAAGGATCCGGGTACTGAAATGGCCAGCCTGCAGTCTAGATCTTTCACCCATAGAAAACATTTGGCGCATCATAAAAAGGAAGATGTGACAAAGAAGACCTAAGACAGTTGAGCAACTAGAAGCCTGTATTAGACAAGAATGGGACAACATTCCTATTCCATTCCACTGTGTGGCATCCCCTCTTCTTTTTATAACAGTCTGCAAACGTCTGGGGACTGAGGAGACAAGTTGCTCAAGTTTAGGAATAGGAATGTTGTCCCATTCTTGTCTAATGCAAAGTGGATTGTGTTCACCGACAATGTTTTCTGGAAGTATTCCTGAGCCCATGTTGTGATTTCCATTACAGCAGCATCCCTGTATGTGATGCAGTGCTGTCTAAGGGCCCGAAGATTACAGACATCCAGTATGGTTTTCCGGCCTTGACCCTTACGCACAGAGATTGTTCCAGATTCTCTGAATCTTTGGATGATATTGTGCACTGTAGATGATGATAACTTCAAACTCTTTGCAATTTTTCTCTGAGAAACTCCTTTCTGATATTGCTCCACTATTTTTCGCCACAGCATTGGGGGAATTGGTGATCCTCTGCCCATGTGGACTTCTGAGAGACACTGCCACTCCGAGAGGCTCTTTTTATACCCAATCATGTTGCCAGTTGACCTAATAAGTTGCAAATTGGTCCTCCAGCTGTTCTTTATATGTACATTTAACTTTTCCGGCCTCTTATTGCTACCTGCCCCAACTTTTTTGGAATGTGTAGCTCTCATGAAATCCAAAATGAGCCAATATTTGGCATGACATTTAAAAATGTCTCGCTTTCAACATTTGATGTTATCTATATTCTATTGTGAATAAAATATAAGTTTATGAGATTTGTAAATTATTCCATTCCTTGGAATCCAACTTTTTTGGAATCGGGTTTGTAAGTTTAACGTGGCATAATGCATTAAAACGGTGTTTTTAAAAGACTAAACTCAGTAAACACATTATTAATAAAGTATTATATTCACAGACAAGCAGGTGAGTCCAGAATAAGAATGCAATGCGTTTAGACACGCGTTAAGCGTTTTCCTCCCATAGAAAACCATAAGACTAAAAGGAAAATGCTTAACGTGGCGTAATGCATTAAAACGTGTTTTAAAAAGCTGACCTAACTCAGTAAACATTTTTAATAAAGCATTCTATTTACAGACAAGCAGGTAATGGGTGAAAAATGCTTAACGTGTAATTACTCGTGTTTGTTCGTATTCTGGGCTCATATCTGCTTGTCTGTGAATATAATGCTTTATTAATAATTTGTTTACAGAGTTTGGTCTTTTTAAAACACCGTTTTAATGCATAAGTCGACGTACTTTCACGTTAAATGCTGTTGAATGTCCCAATGATTAATTTGTGAATTTGACTGGTCCAGATTAAACTTGCAGTAAACATCTCTTGATTCAATTATAGTGAGTCAAGTTAACAATAAACAACTGCATTATAGTAAAGGCTTTGTAAAAACTGCACAGCATTTTTCAGCTTTTTAATCAACATACTTTGTCCTACACCAACTACACACACATTTTCTATCATGTATGTCTATGAAGACGATCAAACCAATCAGAGTAGGTATGGGGCGGGGCTGCACGTGCAACCCCGCCCCAGGTGCAGCCCCGCCTCGATCTGCAGGCTGCAGCCGGGTGTACTTGGGTGAAACTCTGGGTTACCAAAGCTGTGGTGTCATGTGATCAAAATCACATCACCTCTCAAATGTACATTCATAAATGAGGGTGGAGGAATCATCAAACTGGAAGCACATTCTGTAAAGACCACCCAAAGGTCAGTCACAGAGTTTTGACAAACTTGATATTAAGGAGTATAAATACATTTTAAACAAAACAAACTTGCTACTTGTTGGCCAAATGTGCTTATTAAATGTTTGTCCATCAAAAAAAAAAAAAAATAGTATAACTTTGTATGTATAAACTAAATATTTTATATTTTAATCAAATTTCCTACTGTCCCACTTTAGGAAATATGGTTTTGTAAAGTGGGACAGTATGATTAGCCTAATCTGGGACAGTACTTCAGTCAGTCAAAAATGTGTGGAGGGGCATGGTTTGTGGAGCAAAAATGATTATTTACAGGGTTTTAGTGTTGTTATGCAATATTAGAATTCTGATACTGCAGATAGGATTATAGATGATAGATGCTGGTGTCTTGACATGCAAAAGACTGCTTGTTTTCAGAGATGTAATGAGTTAACCTCTGTAGGTGGTTTTTATTCAGGTAGTTCTCAAGGTTTGTGCAGGCTAGCTGCTAGAGGTTTTCAAAAAGACATTATGTGTTTGTTTAGTAAAAGAGAAAGCATTAGGCAAATTGGTCTTAAATGTTTTAACAGTTCACAGGACGTTCATGAATTCTGAATCAAGGTTGATCTAGCCTAAAGTTAAACTTGACTTAACCTAAAGCCTGTGGTTTTATATTTTGCCTTCAAATAGGCCTAGGTTATGCCTGCTGTGGTTGTATGTGTTTGTCGAACTAGAGAACGGTCAGGAATTCTATCTACATAACACAGGTCTATGATAATAGTTGCTTAATGTCTTTATAATAAATGCATCAAAATTCTAATATTGTATTATTTATCTGATGATGTTTGATTATTCGTATTTTATCCATCCATAACTAAGATAAATACTAACTTTTAAGATTTGACTATTCTACATGAAAGGTGCCTTTGATCATAGACATATCACTGTCCCACACTAGGAGCACATCTGTGCCACATTAGGAAGCTGCAGATTTTCTCAGACGACTTGCAATAAGAACACTAATATATCTATCATTTCTTTTATGAATGTGTTATCTGCATTTTCTCTTTTGATTTATTTAGGACACATCCTGGGGTTTTTAAAATGGTATTAGGTGTGGATTTGATGTTTTGGTTACACATCGCAATATGTCACAGAAATCTGAAATGCAAAAAAATGTCCCACATTAGGGCAATTTACCCACTTAAGTAGTAAAAGTACAGTTTTAAAAATATACTCAAAAAAGTACAAGCAGCCTACCCGAAAAAAAAAAAAAAAACTACTTAATTACAGTAACGTGAGTAGTTGTAATTCGTTACCTCCACCACTGAGTTTTGGTATAGTCATGTCATGGTTTCTCATGTACACTTAGCTAGATTATTATTACAATAAACAGGCCCACCAAAATTTAGGTTGGCTGAACAACAACCAGTTGATGTAAACAGAATTTCCCTTTTGGCCTTTACAGTCTAAGTACAGTTGTGGAGCAGAAGGGACAAATATGAAGGAAGAATATGTGAGAAAGAAGCTTTCCTGCATCTTCTCTCAGTGAGATGTGGAAACAGATGTTAATTCACTCTGTTTGTATTGTTCATATCTCAGGAGATCAAAGTGTCTGAGGTTCTTCCAACCTTACAGATTGCATATTTATAAATATGTAATCCTTATGTGTCTGATTTATTCTAATTTGTTTATGTTTGCCGAGATTTGAAATACCACAAAAATGGAAACGTCCCTCAGTGTTCAGTCAAAGTGAGTTCTGCAGATGTTTCTGTCAGTGCTGTGGTTTGTAGATGTACTGTAATGGAAGTCACAGCATTTTGTTGGTTGTTTCTATATAGTGGGCCTCATTTTTCTGAGGCCGTAGGTAGTAAAAAAAATAAAAAATTAAAAAGACACGTTGTTGTTTGTGCATGACTAACTTCAGAAGCTGCTTGTAGTGAGAAAATGACAGAAGTGTTAAGAGGCCTAAAAAAAAGAGTCGAGCTGGTGGTTGTGGTTTGATTTCTGCTCTATAGTTTTAACCAGAGCGGGGGAGATAGTTATTTTTATTCTGCATCTTTAGTTTCATAAACCTCAAAATACTACCACAAGAGCAAAAGATGCCCAGCAACATGTGCATGTCAATTTTATTTACTTCCCCTTCTTAGAAACCCTGTCTAATATCAGATTTAAGAGTCTCTGTTTTCTTATATTTTTTTTTGACAGGAAAGCAGCAGTAATAGCAGCTGCTGAAGCAACATTTCTAGTGAGAGGCTTCTGTCAGTTCTTGTTCTGCATATCGATAGTCAAACCTGAGACGATCACCTTTTGTCTGTGATGACTTTTGGTGGTCCTGCTCCAGTCTGTGAAGTTGTGGCAAGCGTCCCATTGCTGCTTTGCATGCTTTAAAGTTAAAAAAGCTTGTGTCTTGACCTGTAACAACTGCTCTCTATAATGTATATTAAACTCCAGTGTTTCACTGCTTTAGACTGAATGACTGCAGCGACAAACAGCTTGTTCTCAATAAAGAATCCTGCTGAAGATACACAAGAGTCTCCTGGACTAAGTAACTGCTGTCTTGTAACTCCTTTTAGAGAAGAGGGGTGATCTTTGTGAACCAGTGAATCTTGAGGTTTTATTTGTTTTGAATTGTTTCGAAATTTCTATGGTTTGGTTTGTTTTGTTTTTATGTGATATAATGTGAGTTTAATGAGTTTGAAGACATTTGTTTAAATATTGGTATAAGAAGTAGTTAAAGGGGTCATATGATGCATAGACTCGTCCACGCCCTCCTAAAACGCCTCTTTTAAACACCCCCCACATGTCTACGTCATGATGTGGTAAGATTTGCATAACATGCCCAAATGTCCACTCAAAGAAAGAAGGAATAACTTTATTGTTGCTGCCACGCCGCCATGTTGTGAAGATGCTGTGTGTTTTGTTTGCAAAAGCGAAAATACTTTGTTTGGTCTTCCAAAAGAGGACATGACTAGAAATCAGTGGTTAAAGGGATAGTTCACCCAAAAATCAAAATTATGTCATTAATGACTCACCCTCATGTCGTTCCAAACCCGTGAGACCTCCGTTCATCTTCGGAACACAGTATAAGATATTTTAGATTTAGTCCGAGAGCTTTCTGTCCCTCCATTGAGAATGTATGTAAGTGTGGGTTGGAAGTGCCTGCTCCTGGCGATCGACTGTCCTGCATTGTTTAGCTTCAACCCTAATCAAACACACCTGCCTTTAATTTAAGTGAGCCTGAAGACCTTAATTAGTTGCTTCAGGTGTGTTTGATTAGGGTTGGAGCTGAACTTCGCAGGACAGTCGATCGCCAGGAGCAGGGTTGGGCACCTCTGATGTACGGTATACTGTCCACGTCCAGAAAGGTAATAAAAACATCTTCAAAGTAGTCCATGTGACATCAGAGGGTCCGTTAGAATTTTTTGAAGCATCGAAAATACATTTTGGTCCAAAAATATCAAAAACTACGACTTTATTCAGCATTGACTTCTCTCCCCGGGTCTGTTATGAGCGCGTTCACAGCACATCCGGTTCGCGAACGAATCACTCGATGTAACCGGATCTTCTTGAACCAGTTCACCAAATCGAACTGAATCGTTTGAAATGGTTCGCGTCAACAATAAGCATTAATCCACAAATAACTTAAGCTGTTAACTTTTTTAACATGGCTGACACTCCCTCTGAGTTCAAATAAACCAATATCCCGGAGTAATTCATTTACTCAAACAGTACACTGACTGAACCGAGCCAGATAACGAACGAAACATTGACTCGTTCTCGAGTCAAGAACCGTTTCTGTCGGACGCGTCCGATTCGAGAACCGAGGAGCTGATGATACTGCGCATGCGTGATTCAGACTGACACACAGCGCGTCTGAACTGAACTGGTTCTTTTGGTGATTGATTCTGAACTGATTCTGTGCTAATGTTATGTGCTAATGTTAAAGTAAAGCGAAGGCTTGAATCAAGGGCAATCATCGCCAATGAAGTCATTACGTCGAGCGCAAAAGAACTGGTGAACCGTTTTCGGCAACCGGTTTATTGAATCAAACTGTCCGAAAGAACCGGTTCGCGGAGAAGAACAGAACTTCCCATCACTACCGGTGATCCGAAAACCGATGCAACCGGTTCATGACTCGAGAACGAGTCAATGTTTCGTTCGTTATCTAGCTCAGTCATAAGTTCAGTCAGTGTACTGTTTGAGTAAATGAATTACTCCGGGATATTGATTTATTTGAACTCAGAGGGAGTGTCAGCCATGTTAAAAAAGTTAACAGCTTAAGTCATTTGTTGGATTAATGCTTATTGTTGACGCGAACCGCTTCAAACGATTCAGTTCGATTTGGTGAACTGGTTCAAGAAGATCCGGTTACATCGAGTGATTCGTTCGCGAACCGGATGTGCTGTGAACGCGCTCATAACAGACCCGGGAGAGAAGTCAATGCTGAATAAAGTCGTAGTTTTTGATATTTTTGGACCAAAATGTATTTTCGATGCTTCAAAAAATTCTAACGGACCCTCTGATGTCACATGGACTACTTTGAAGATGTTTTTATTACCTTTCTGGACGTGGACAGTATACCGTACATACAGGTCCTTCTCAAAAAATTAGCATATTGTGAAAAAAGTTCATTATTTTCCATAATGTAATGATAAAAATTAAACTTTCATATATTTTAGATTCATTGCACACCAACTGAAATATTTCAGGTCTTTTATTGTTTTAATACTGATGATTTTGGCATACAGCTCATTAAAAACCCAAAATTCCTATCTCAAAAAATTAGCATATCATGAAAAGGTTCTCTAAACGAGCTATTAACCTAATCATCTGAATCAACTAATTAACTCTAAACACCTGCAAAAGATTCCTGAGGCTTTTAAAAACTCCCAGCCTGGTTCATTACTCAAGACCGCAATCATGGGTAAGAGGTTAACCCAGAAGGCCATCATTGACACCCTCAAGCAAGAGGGTAAGACACAGAAAGAAATTTCTGAACGAATAGGCTGTTCCCAGAGTGCTGTATCAAGGCACCTCAGTGGGAAGTCTGTGGGAAGGAAAAAAGTGTGGCAAAAAACGCTGCACAACGAGAAGAGGTGACCGGACCCTGAGGAAGATTATGGAGAAGGACCGATTCCAGACCTTGGGGGGACCTGCGGAAGCAGTGGACTGAGTCTTGAGTAGAAACATCCAGAGCCACCGTGCACAGGCGTGTGCAGGAAATGGGCTACAGGTGCCGCATTCCCCAGGTCAAGCCACTTTGCGCTACAGAGAAGCAGCACTGGACTGTTGCTCAGTGGTCCAAAGTACTTTTTTCGGATGAAAGCAAATTTTGCATGTCATTCGGAAATCAAGGTGCCAGAGTCTGGAGGAAGACTGGGGAGAAGGAAATGCCAAAATGCCTGAAGTCCAGTGTCAAGTACCCACAGTCAGTGATGGTCTGGGGTGCCATGTCAGCTGCTGGTGTTGGTCCACTGTGTTTTATCAAGGGCAGGGTCAATGCAGCTAGCTATCAGGAGATTTTGGAGCAACTTCATGCTTCCATCTGCTGAAAAGCTTTATGGCGATGAAGATTTCGTTTTTTCAGCACGACCTGGCACCTGCTCACAGTGCCAAAACCACTGGTAAATGGTTTACTGACCATGGTATTACTGTGCTCAATTGGCCTGCCAACTCTCCTGACCTGAACCCCATAGAGAATCTGTGGGATATTGTGAAGAGAAAGTTGAGAGACGCAAGACTCAAACACTCTGGATGAGCTTAAGGCCGCTATCGAAGCATCCTGGGCCTCCATAACACCTCAGCAGTGCCACAGGCTGATTGCCTCCATGCCACGCCGCATTGAAGCAGTCATTTCTCCAAAAGGATTCCCGACCAAGTATTGAGTGCATAACTGAACATAATTATTTGAAGGTTGACTTTTTTTGTATTAAAAACACTTTTCTTTTATTGGTCGGATGAAATATGCTAATTTTTTGAGATAGGAATTTTGGGTTTTCATGAGCTGTATGCCCAAAATCATCAGTATTAAAACAATAAAAGACCTGAAATATTTCAGTTGGTGTGCAATGAATCTAAAATATATGAAAGTTTAATTTTTATCATTACATTATGGAAAATAATGAAGTTTATCACAATATGCTAATTTTTTTAGAAGGACCTGTACATTCTCAATGTAGGAACAGAAAGCTCTCGGACTAAATCTAAAATATCTTATACTGTGTTCCGAAGATGAATGGAGGTCTCACGGGTTTGGAACGACATGAGGGTGAGTCATTAATGACATAATTTTGATTTTTGGGTGAACTATCCCTTTAAGTTGTATTTACAACACTGTTCCAGAACAGTTCAACCTAAATATTCAGATGTGTGCAGCACATTTTATGGAGGACTGTTTCCTGATCCTGGAAGAGTAGACTACAATGCCGGCTGTTCTGACTCACAGTCTGTAAATGGGAGTTTTGAGCAGTGTAGAGTAGCGCTTGTTGTTTCTCCGATCACAAATGCAGACATGGTTTTATGTTTACGCGCATGATGCAACGCATTAAAAGACAGTATAAGTCATTATAATCCGTATTATGTCCCCACTGGATGCATCAAATGCATTGTTTTTGAGTTTTTATTGGTTTTGTCTCATCGTGCCAGGACATGGTATCACAGTATGTTAAGGTGCGTAACATTTCCGTCACATGCTTGAGGTATTTAGCCAATCACAATCCAGTGGATAGCTGGCCAATCAGAGAACACCACGCTTTTCAGAACAATGAGCTTTGTAAAAATCAAGCGTTTCAGAAGGCGGGGCATAGAGGAGCAATAATAATGTACAGTATGTGGAAAATAATGTGTTTTTTAAACATTAAACTGAATAAAAACATTTAATTACACCAAATACATAATGTTCTTTTTAGCAGCTTCATATGACCCCTTTAATTTATCTTTTATGGGCCTAAATATACAAGCTCTCCTTAAAACAAAACACACCCTGCAAATTAGTATAAAATATTTTAAAAGCCACATATTATACAGACACTTCATATTTAATGGCATTTTATCATTTTTATGGCATTTAATGTATTATACTTTTTAATAAAACATTTGCAATGGGGTTTTAAAATCTGTTTTTATGCGTGTTTTAGCCTGGGGTTTTTTGTTGCATATACACACTTTGCACCAGCGTGTGGTGTTTTGAGCGCTTCGAAACGGTGAATCATTTTGTGAAGCAGTTTGATCAGTTGATTTGAAGCATCGAAAATGTTTGTTTCTTCCATCACTATGTAACAGTTCCAAAATCGTGATTCATATATGAAAATATTTTTTCTATTGCACGGCAACAACTCTTCCTCTTCTCTAAAGCAGCGCAGCTTGGCCTCGCCCCCTTTGTTGCATGTTCACTGGGGGCGGGTTTATGTAAATTTCAGGGTTTTGTGATGTCACCATCCCAGGAAGAAGCTTGTTGTAGTCCCTTCCAGCAACATTACACACTAACTAAAGTTTAAAAAGTGAAATCACAATCAACCACCCGTTTAAACTTAGTCTCTCTGTTTACTTTCGTCATATATTTTTATGGCAACAATCAGACTGGGTTTTGATTCTGGGTTATTGCTGCTGCAAAGTCTTTATATATGAAATATGGTGATGCATGCAACAATATGTATGCAATGATACTTTCATGACAGCAAAGTGGTTGCAGCTGCTGCAATTGTTGACATGAGAATAACTCAAATAAGAGCAGGACTTACAAGCCTACATTAGTGACCTCATGGTTTTACTTTATTCACTGGTCTGTCTGTAATGTTGTGCAGCTCTGACTGTGAACAACAAAATAATGCAGTGTGAGAACAATTACTGAAGACATTCTCTGTGAAACAGTCTTTTCAAGTAGAAAAACAGCTTTACATTTACATTTACATTTACATTTACATTTAATCATTTAGCAGACGCTTAGCAGACTTACAAATGAGAACAGTAGAAACAATCAGATCAACGAGAGAACAATAACGGTATACAAGTGCTATGACAAGTCTCAGTTAGTCTAGTACAGAACACGTAGCCAGGGTTTTTTTTTTTTTTTTTTTTTTTGGAATATGATAGAAAAGAAAAAGAAAAAAGTACTAGTATTAGTTGGTTAAGTGCAGGCGAAAAAGATGAGTCTTTAGATGTTTTTTGAAAATGAATTGAATTGAGATCGGGAGGTCATTCCACCAGCTGGACGCAGTCCAGGAAAAAGTCTGTGAGAGTGATTTTGAACCTCTTTGGGATGGCAACACAAGGCGCGTCGTTGTTCACTTGCAGAGCTTTAACAACTTGCATGCCTGCACTGAAAAGAGCAGCTAAATATCTTAGAATGGATCTCTTTTTCTTCCTGTTTTGTGTTTCTGTGTAGAGTTGTGTCTCCTCCCTCACCTCTTCTTGTATTGTGAAATGCAGGAAGTGTCTGATTTAGCGACGCATCGCTGTTAAAACAGTCTGTTAATGTGTCAGTATGGGGTACAGTGCACTGCCTCTCATGCTCTGTGAGTATTTCATTATATTCTACTCTATCTTCAGTTTTTCTGTTATTAACAGTATTCAGCTGAAGATGAATGAATGATTGTGTGTAGGAGGCTCTATTCTTTATTGTTCAGATTAATGTGATGATATGTTACGTGTGGATCAGAGACAGAGTTTCAGAGAACATGCATTTATCTGTGCTGCTTTGTGAAAGATGGAGGCTCTGTGGACATGTGCTTTTGCTGTTTATGATGTGATACTCTTTCTTCTTATTTTCAGCAGTTCAGTTCAATCAGATGTATTTTTGTTAATATGAGTTTGGTGTTGTATGGTATTGTATCTTTAAATAGTTTCTCCGTTAGAGATTCAGAGAGTTTGAGAAGAGCGGTGAAACACACAAGTTTCTCGATCACTTTTCATTCTTTCTGTCCCTCTTATTGAAAATGAATCGTCCATATAGTGGTCCAAAAATCACACTTAAAAATAATTGAATTTCATTGCATTAAACACAATATATCAAACAAGTGACATCTGCCAAAAAAAAAAAAAAAGAAGAAGAAAAAGGGGGGGGGGGGTATTTAACTTCTGTTTTTTCAGTTATCTTTAATCAGTTTTGTCTCGGTGTCATTTTTAGCAGATGTGTGAAGTCAGTTCTCACATTCTCAGCAAAAAAAAAAAAAAAAAAAAACAGCTGTAGTTCATCACATTTACATATGAACATGTTCTACACTGTAAAAATGTTGACATTCATCCAATTAAAAAAAATATTAGGTTAATGATTCACATCTATATTTTATAACTTGAGCCAATGAAAAATAAACTAACTTGGCCTAAACAATATTTCTACGTCTATGAAAACTATTTTATAAAACCTGCCACAAAGTGGTAACTTTCTATTGAAGAAAGTAAAATTAATATAAATTCTATTTTTGATCTAAAAAAAAAAAAAAAAAAAAATATATATATATATATATATATATATATATATATATATATATAGATATATATATATATATATATATTATATATAATTTTGTTTTGATTAAATCTATATTTTTTGGTTTAATCACAAATATTAATTTAAATTAATTGGTCTTTCTTCAACTAGAAAAATACACTTTGTGCTAGGTTTTATAAAATAGTTTTCATAGACAAATATATTGTTTTTCCAAGTTAAATCTATATAATTTGTTTTATTTTTCCAATTTGTTAAACTAGAAAATTAAGAAAAAAAGCAAACAGATAAAGGAACATTCATTCACATGCAATTTTCTTTTTTTATTTTAAATCAATTCCACATTTTTATTTAAAAACAACAAAAAATGATTTTTTTCATCTGAAAACATTTCCCCATAAAACATGAAAAACTAGTTTAACAAATGAACAGTCTGTCTCAGAATCACAACAAACAGCATCAAAATTGTATGGTTTTATTCCACTCTGAGTTCACAATATTGGCAGTACTGAATTCTAACTCACCTTTTCCAAGGTTGAGCATTCTCGCTGAATAAAATATAGAGTGCTTTTCATACACTTATTCCAGGTGCAGGGCATACATCAGTCTGATAAACAGTAGACAATAAGGGCTGAGATCGGTCGGTTCATCCATTACAAAGTTTTCTTCCGATGATTTCCGCTCTAGATGGGTTTGGTTGTGGACTTGATCAACGCTGAGGACTCTTGCTGGAGTCTGTCTTGTCAGCTGCATCCTAACAGAGGAAGAAACAGATCGATAAAGACATTATCAAGTCAGACAGATAATGCTGTTGTTAAATACTCAAGATCATATGCTGCGTTCACACTGTGTTCTGCTTGGAGCTGTTCATGTCCTTGGACCAGAAACTGTGCGTTTCTATGACAGCACTATCAATGCCTAAATTAATCTGCAGCAGTCATGTACAGTCAGATGATACCAGTAGAAGCTCTCAGAAAATTCCCAGATTACAGATGATAATTATGAGTTCTACAAGGACATGAATGCTTCTTCCAAGTTGGAATCTTGTAATTATGGCAATTACAACATGGGATGAATGCACTTATACGAACCTGGTTTACTGTTAAAAAGAGCTGATCTTTGAAATTACCATCTGGGTGATGTCAGGGCTTGTGCGTTGAAAACTTTTCTGTAAAGAGCAAACATTAAAGTTACAGTCTTCATAAGGGCATCTGACTTAAGGGTTTATATTTAATTGTGCAGTGTGCCAGTCAATAAAGTGATGCTCCTCAGAACAGGCTCTCAGTTAACCCACATGACATACAGCTGATCTGGAGTTCTGCTGTGAAGGTGGCATAAGTTTATGTTTTTAGTGCATAAAGTGATTTAAATGTATGTACATGCCTGATGTGAACAATAGAATTGTTCCGTTCTTGTATAACTTCCATGTTTGAACAAAGAAACAGGGTTTCACAGACAGGTCTTAGCTTAAGCCAGGACGAGGCCTTTGTTAAATCAGGATATTAAAATAACTTCTATAAAATGCCTTAAGAACTTTACTGGTGTTCATCTTGAGACACGACAATGGCACTGACATATTTTAAGATGTGTTTCACGTACAAGATATTTTCAGCTAAGACAGCTTGAACAATGCATTTAGTCTGGGACTAGACTTAAACAGGTGTTGGCACGGTGGTTAACCAGAAAAAATAAAAATGGCACGTCATGTCGAAAAGGTTGCCGACCCTGTTGTAGTTATCTTTCTTGGTGTGAACAGGCCTTATTATCTTTCTTAATGCACTTTAAGTCTGCAAACATTACGGTGAATCAGAGGTAAAAAAAACAAAACAAAACAAAACAAAACAAAACCCCTATATAATACTGTTTAGTTTCTTTCACAGACCAATCATTTTGTGTCTTCACACATCAATGTATCTTCACGAGATGCAGGGTTTTATTTGATTTTGTTTGTGGTGTTCCTGTGGCTCAGTGGTAGAGGCATTGCATTAGCATGCAAAAGGTTGTGGGTTGGGGTGTTCGATTCCCAGGAAACACGTTAGGTAAAAAAATGTTAGCCTAAGTGCACTTTAAGTCGCTTTGGATAGAAGCATCTGCTAAATGTTTAATTTATTTATTATTATTATTTATTTTTTTTTACTCTCAAAGCCGTGATTCCCATTCACTTACATTATAAGACTGACAGACTGCAACGCTTTGAGTTAAAAATCTTTGTTGTGTTTCTACTGAAGAAACAAAGTCACCTACATCTTGGATGTCTGGGGGTAAGCAGATAAACATAAAATTTTCATTTTTTTAATTTTCCCTTACTATCCCTTTTAATTAATTTAAACCTACTCTTTCAAACAACAGCCATGTGCTATTAATCGTGGTCATTGAATTATTGCACTCATCATATAGTAGCGGCACCATCGTCTCTCCTACCGCTAGAATCATGGCTGCTGTATGAGTAAAACTAACTTACACTTACAGGTGATGGTCATTGTAAGGGAAACAGGTCAATTTAGCTCAAAGGGGGGAATCATTTAAGATTTGAAAGGGAATTTGAACAGAATCACTGTTTCACGGCTGATCACTGAAACGGCCAGCGATTCACTGAACGAGCAACATCAAACATCAAATAACATCAAATCTGCGCTGGATATTAATATCCGAAGTATAGTGAAACACCTATTAATTAGCACAGTAACAAGATCGGCAGTTTAAGACATTAATCTTGTAAGCACAAAAACACAAGATAGTTCTCTTTCCAATATAAATAAGGCTTTATTAGATAAATCTAAGATATAAACTAATCTAACACATAAGCACACACTCACACAAGTTGCAGGAAGATAGAAAGTTAGGAAAGAATGAGTTTAAGAGGATGAAAAAATGTGAAATCCCAAATTTACAGCAATACGTGAAATTGCATAGACATGAACAACCATTAATCACTTGATTAACCCAGCATAATGAGTTCCTCAATGAGGTTACAATTATATTAGATAACACCAGTACAGATGTGAGTCTGGAGGTTACTTGCGTTGCCTGTCTAATGGGGTTCCCTTTGTTTGTCGCTGAAAAGGGGGGTTCCCAATGTTGCTGATTGGCTGGAAGTTCAGTAGTCGTTGAAGTGACATCTTGGGAAGCCCGTGGGGTTGGGCGTAGGCTGAAGCTTGCGGAGTTGTGGGCTGGTTGAAGTTTAGAAGGGCACGCGAGGTCAGACTTCGGAGACACGGCGTTACAAAAACTTAACTCAGAAACGATCCGAAACTCTCAAACGGAAAAGAAAAGAAACTAAAGTAAAAGAACAGAAGTAAAGTTTGATGAGGCTAGGTGGTGTTTCTTCTCATCGTGGCTAAGTAGCAGCAGGCGTGCAGGCCCGAAACGCTGGAACGGCACGCTGGAACGGCGCTCGAAGACACGCTAACGCGCTAGTGATGACAAAGCATGACTAAAAGCAGCAGCTAAAAAGCAGGCTAAAAGCCGGCATGACTGATAGCAAAAGCTAAACGAAAGCTAAAAGCTAAAAGCTGACATGACTGGATAGCAAAAGCTAGACCAAAGCTAAAAGCAAAATTTGATGGTGTCCTGAGTATTTAAACTGGCATTTTGGCCACACCTCAAATGTTGTCTTGACCAATTAGCTATTGTCTTTCTCGGGGTGTTGCATTGTTTGTCCCACCCATTCATAAATCAATATGTTATCTTATCAAGCACGTGGTCCAAATTTTCCCGCTCTTGCAGGGTATAATTTGGAACATGATTCCTGTAACAAGAATATGATACATTTGACAAATAAACTGATGGTCAGAAACGTTTCAAGCAAGAAGATTCGAACAACACATAAATACTAAACATGAATATGATCCCTTAAAGTATTCAAGAGTTATTTAAACAGACATACACAATAAGTAATTAGAAACATTATAATCAAATGTGTGGGTTACATGTATCATATGGAGTTAAGCAATGGACTGTATCCATTTAGAAGTCTTTTTTGAGTTCATTTTGGTGCATATATGCATTGGAAGGGCATTCTCTGTGCCATTCTGGGGAGTAAGGATATGTCCTGTGAAGACCAGAGGGGGTTAACAGGTCTCCTTAGGAATTTCAGTCTGGTTCTGCTAGGTGGGGGAAGTCAATCCAAAGATCTTGTTTACTCTCATGGCTTTACATGTGAGGGTCAGACTGTCCATCTCTTCGATTACTTGCCTCAAATTAGACAATCTCTTCTTTGAATTGAAATGTGCAATAATTGTTCTAATGGTGTTAATGTTGAAAGCTGTTCTCTGAAAGAGAGTGGTTGGTTCTCAGGGACTGTGGTGCTAGGAGTTGATTTACAGCCTCCTGTTGCCTTTCCGAGGATTTGGCTCTCTTGTTTCAACCATGCTCACAATCGAATCTTTAATTTGTCTGGTTCAGGCCTCATAGCTAATCATATAATTAGCATATCATCAGAAAGTTGATTTATTTCACTAATTCCATTCAAAAAAGTTAAACTTGTTTTATATTATATTCATTCATTACACAAAGACTGATTTATTTCAAATGTTTATTTCTTTTAATTTTGATGATTATAACTGACAACTAAGGAAAATCCCAAATTCAGTATCTCAGAAAATTAGAATATTGTGAAAAGGTTCTCAAAACTCAAAAAAATGTCAAGGCCTTTAAATGGTCTCTCAGGTCTAGTTATGTAGGCTACACAATCATGGGGAAGACTGTTGACTTGACAGTTGTCCAAAAGACGACAATTGACACCTTGCACAAGGAGGGCAAGACACAAAAGGGTCATTGCAAAAGAGGCTGGCTGTTCAACAGGCTCTGTGTCCAAGCACATTAATAGAGAGGCGAAGGGGAAGGAAAAGATGTGGTAGAAAAAAAGTGTTACAAGCAATAGGGATAAACCACCCACCTGGAGAAGATTGTAAAAACAAAACCCATTAAAAAAATGTGGGGGAGATTCACAAAGAGTGGACTGCAGTGGAGTCAGTGCTTCAAGAACCACTACGCACGATGTATGCAGACATGGGTTTCAGCTGTCACATTCCTTGTGTCAAAGCCACTCTTGAATAACAGACAGCGTCAGAAGCATCTTGCCTGGGCTAAAGACAAAAGGGGACTGGGACTGCTGCTGAGTGGTCAAAGTTATGTTTTCTGGTGAAAGTAAATTTTGCATTTCCTTTTGGAAATCAGGGTCCAGAGTCTGGAGGAAGAGAGGAAAAGGCACACAATCCACGTTGCTTGAGGTCCAGTGTAAAGTTTTTCCACAGTCAGTGCTGGGTTTGGGGTGAAAGCATGTCATCTGCTTGTGTTGTGGCCACTGTGTTTTCTGGAGGTCCAAGGTCAACGCGCAGCACGTATACAAGAAGTTTTAGAGCACTTCATGCTTCCTGTTCGGCTGACCAACTTTTATGGAGATTGCAGATTTCATTTTCCAACAGGACTGGGCACTGCACACAGTGCCAAAGCTACCAGTACCTGGTTTTTTTTTTTTATTTTTAAAAAAAAAAAAAAAAAAAAGGACCATGGATTATCCCTGTTCTTAATTTGGCCAGCACACTGCCATGACCTAACCCCATAGAAAATACTATGGGGTAAAAATTGTGAAGAGAAAGATGCGAGTTATGCAAAGGACCCAAGAATGCAGAATAAGGCTGAAGGCAAACTCATAAGAAAAACCTGGGCTCTAAAAAAAAAAATAACACCAAAACTGAGCAGTGCCACAGAAAAATCAAAACTCCACTCCATGCCCCCTCCCCTGCCAAAAAAAAAGAAAATTAAAAAAAAGTATTTAAAATTTTTAAAAAATAAAAAAAAAAATTTTAAAAAAAAGGAGCCCCATGGTATTCCCTGTTCTTATTGGGTCTGAAATGCGCCTTACTTTCAGCCCCATACTTTTCAGTAGGGGGTATTGTGAAGAAAAGATGCGATATGCCAGGACCCAAGAATGCAGAATCTGAAGGCAACTATATTTGCAACCTGGGTTATTTCCATAAATACCGGAGCATTGCCCATACTGATCGACTCCATTGCCATGCCCATTGCTGCAGTTAATTCAGGCAAAAGGAGCCCCAACTAAGTATTGAGGCTGTACAGGCTTTTACTTTTCATGTTCATACTTTTGTTGACCAGATTTCTTTATCTTTATTTATTGGTCAAAGTTATATTCTAATTTTCTGAGATAATGAATTGGGAGTTTTCCTTAGTTGTCAGTTATAATCATCAAAAACTAAAAGAATAACAAACATTTGCAATATATCCGTCTGTGTGTAATGAATGAATCTAATATACAAGTTTAACTTTTTGAATGGAGTTAGTGGAAATAAAATCAACTTTTTGATGAATATTCTAATTATATGACCAGCAACTGTAGAGATGGAAAGTACCTAATTAACAAATACTTCATTATTATTTTTTTACTTTTTGAGGTACTTAAATTAATTGTTTGGTACCTTTACCTTTTACTTGAGTCAAATAAAAAACTAAAGTATTCAACTTCGCTCCATTTATTTTTCACCAAAAGTACAAAAAAAAAAAAAAAAAATTTATTTTTCACCAAACAAAAAAAAAAAAAAAAAAAAAAAAAAAAAAAAAAAAAAAAAAGAAGGCGCCGATGGAGAAACAGAGTGAGCGGTGTTTGACGGGCACTTTTCAGACCTGCTGGGGTGGAGCCCTGCACTTCAGCCAATAACCGACAGGTCTGACTCGGGTGGCAAAACCAATCAAAACTTCCAGTTCAGCTGCGGGGGGGGCCGATCAAACCACGCTTATGCTTTGACTGTCAATCACTGCATTGTTGTATTTGAATCAGCATCATTAGTGTTTCAGTATTTAGTGAATGTGAGCTATGATTTGATGTTAAAATCGGTAATTTTGTCAGCTCCTGAAATGGTTTCATACCGTCGATATTACACAGCAGTATAAATAAATAGAAACTTAGTTGATGGAAGGACACAGTTATTGCATGGATAGAGCAAGGAAATAATGTAAGTGTCTAAAATACAATGGCACCAATAGTCCGTTGAATGGTAAAAATCTCCCTCTTTAACAGTGCAGTTAAACAAAATGTACGAAGCTAAAAAATAACAATATTAACAACAAACATTGAAATAAGAGCGCATGCATTTTTACTTGCATCTGGCTGATAGATAACCATGATTTTAACTGTCAATCAGATGCATTTAAAATCACTTTTTCTGTGTGCGTGCTTTGGATGTGTGAGCACATTGGTTTATAAAACAAGATGGTCTATGTATGACAGATGATTTTATTCATATCCCAAACGAGACGCTATGGACTTTACGGAGCGCTAAACAATCTCATGCAGTTTGCGGGTTTCATTATACTCCTTTTCGAGCAGAGGGGGCTCTTGTGCAGAAGAAAGTCCAAACGGCCCCGGCCAGTACAAGAAAATAAATTATGACCTGCAGGAAAAAATCCCTTAATATGGACAAAGGCATCCCGCTATAGAGTGGTGGGAGCTATGATGTAAACTTTGTAGGCAAAAACCGGAAGCGATCCGGTTCCATCGTCCCAGAGTCAATGGGTTTTTTTTAAGGATTTTGGTTAAAGGGTTACTCCACTAAAGCACCCATGAAAATGTTGTCACTATAACTACCATCATGTCGTTCCAAACCTGTAAAAGCTGTTCATCTTCAGAACACAATTTAAGATTATTTGAGTGAAAAACAGTGAGGCTGCGACTGTCCCATAGACTGTCAATAATAACAGTGTCAAAGGTCCAGGAAAGGTATGAAAAGCTATCGTCAGAATACCCATCTGTCATCAGTGATTCACCGTAACGTTATGAAGCGATGAGAATACGTTTGTACCATGATTAAACAAAAGTAACAACTTTTATTCAAACAACCTCTCCTCTGTGTCTCTCAAATTCAGTATAGCACCATTTTGCAATTCTGAGCAGTATGAGGTGGTGTACGCTCTTCTGTTTGGAGAACACAGAGGAGAGGCAATTGTGAATAAAGTGGATATTTTTGTACAAACAGCTCTTGAGTAAAAGAAAGAGCGATAAAGGTATTAAATAACGGAAAAGGCACCCAGAGCTAACTTATCTAAAACAAAGTTAATATCTTCTAATCACAGATCCTTGAATTCACACACAATTCAAGGTGACGGTAACGGACATCGCCGCAGCAGTGTGGGCGTGCGTCAGGAGATAAACTTCTTCTTTGTCGCTTATTGGGGTCGCATCAAGCTTTTAGGTGAATACTGCCAACCTCCTGTGCTGGTCGTGTGAAAATGCTTTTCAGTCTGGGTGTATATTATGTTAACTAGATTATATTCGTAAGACACTATCTGAGAATTTTAAAATTGTCTTTATTATTTTTACCAGATCCTTATTTTGTTGTTTAATATGTTGTCAGATTGAATTCATGCATACTTAAGTTCTGTATTCTCTTTGTAGTTGCATTCCTTTCCTGTTCCTCCCTAGGGACAGAGTAACAACACATGATCAACTGGTCTTTACTTGCATGTTTCACATAATCCAGGTCTGTGTCTGTTATAGAAGGGTAGAGTGAAGTTTTAGGGATAAAAACTTAATAATATTTGTACACAACTTATGAGTTAATTAGTTGAGCTCTAAATGAAAAATATTTATATTTATCATTTTTGAATGGAGAAAAAAATATAATTTCTCTGAAAAATAAAAACAAATAATGTAAAGTGAATTGAAAGGAACCATTATTAATTGAATGAGGTCTGCTTGAAAACATTTTCAGTGCACTAATGCTTAACAATCTTGGCACATTCATAAGGGAACAACATATTATTGTTTCATAACATTATTTTGTGAAAGTTTTGATGGGGAAATACTATTGAGGTACATTTCTGTTTGAATTGGTTTACTGGTTTAAGGGGTTTCACACATAGTTATTTGGAGTACAAACTCAAATGCTCTCAGCCTGCTAAAGGATCTAGAAATGAAACTTACTCAGACCCTCTTGTTTTTAGTTGTTTGGGTCACAATTACATGGTGAAGAGCAAAAAGCACTGATGTCAGTTGCAGCTGGTTTCCCTTTCTGATTCACTTTAACTGAAACTGGTTTTGGTCATTTAAAAAAGTATACTTTAATGTGAAAACAACTAAAAGTCTTCAACTTTCGTGGGCTTACTATGTCACAGTTCGGTTTGATGGCAACGTCAAACGGAAGTGAGCTGTGTGTTTCTCAAACACTTTGACCTGATGTGGTTTGTAGTCAGGAGCATAGAGTGTGTACCAATGATCACATTAATGTTATTTGCTTGTAATGGGTTTGCTAGGATATATCTATATATTATATATATATATATATATATATATTTATATATATATATATATATATAATATATAATATAATATATATTCTATATATATCTATTTATATAATATATATTATATATATATATATAGCTATATATCTAGCAAACACACATTACAAGCAAATAAACATTACTGGTGATCATTGTTACACACTACTGAGCTTCCTGACTACAAACCACATCAGGTCAAAGTGTTTGAGAAACACACAGCCTCACTTCTGTTTGACGTTGCCATCAACCTAACTGCGATAGAGCCAAAGAAATTTGGAAGACTTTTAGGTGTTTTACATTAAGTATATTTTAAATGAACAAAACCAGTTCAGTTTTTAAGTGAATCAGAAAGGGAAACCAGCTGCAACTTACATCAGTGCTTTGCTCTTCACAATGTAAATGGGGACCCAAACAAAACTAAAAAACCAAGATGTAGGTCTGAGTAAAGTTTCATTCTAGATCCTTTAGCAGGGCTGAGAGCAATTTGAGGTGTTACTCAAATAAACTATGTGTGAAAACACCTAAACCATCTAAACAATTCAAAACAAGAAATGTACTCAAGTAGTATTCGCCCATCAAAACATTCACAAAAATAGTTATGAAACACAATAAATCGTTGTTCATTATGACTGCCAAGATTGTAAGCATTAGTGCCCACTGAAAATGTTTTCAAGCAGTTACCTCATTCAATTAATAATGGGTCTGCAATTCAATTTACCAGTATTGGTTTTATTTTCAAGAAATATATATTTTTTCTCATTCAAAAATTGATAAATATAAATATTTTTCAGTAAGAGCTCAACTAAATTAACTCATATTTGTGTACAAAGATTATAGTTTATCTACTAAACTCACCTACCATTCATATAAACAGGAAACACAGTAATGGATTATGTGAAATATGCAAGTAAAAGGAAACCGTGCTCATGTGTTGTACTCTGTCCTAGGTATGAACAGGAAAGGAATGATGAAATACAAAGAGCATTTACAGAACTTAGGATGCAATGAAATTTTCAATCTGAAAACTATTAAACACAAATAAGGATCTGGTAAAATAATAAAGACATTTTAAAATCATCAAGAATAGTGTACTTAGCATATAATATAGTTAACATAATATACACCCAGACTGAAATCATTTCACACTCAGCCACAGGAGGTGGCAGTCTGCACCTAAAAGATGGTAATGCGACCGCAATAAAGCTAACGAAGAAGAAAGTTTATCCATGCCCGCCCCCACCTGCTGACTGCGAGAGTCGTTAACGTCACGTGATTGTGTGTGAATTCAAGGAGATTGTGGATGAGAAGATATGAACTTTGTTTTGAGTAAGTTAGCTCTATGGGTTGATCTTTTCGTTATTTACCTTTTATCGCTCTTTCTTTTACCAAGAGGGGGACTGTTTGTACAAAAATATCCACTTATTCAAACAATTCCTTCCTCTGTGTCTCTTCCACACAGAAGAGCGTTACACCACTCTGATACTGCTCAGAATTCCAAAATGGTGCCTATTATGATTATGGAGAGACAGCGGAGAGGAATGGTTGATAACAGTTGTTGACTTGGTGTGTAATTATGACAAAACGTTATTTCATCGCTCATAACGTACGGTTGAACACTGATGACAGATGGAGTATTCTGACGATGTTTTATACTTTCTGGGACCTGACACTGTTAATTTATTTGACGTCTATGGGACAGTCTCAAGCCTCACTGTTTCATCCGAAAATATCTTAAATTGGGTTCTGAAGATGAAGAAGCTTTACAGGTTTGGAACTACATGAGGGAAGTGATTAATGACAACATTTTATCTTGAGTGGAGTAAATTTTAAACCAAAATCCATTAAAAACAAACCATGGACTTGGGACGATGACCGGATCGCTTCCGGGTTTTGCCGACAAAGTGACATCATGCTCCACACTCTATAGCGGGATGCCTTTGTCCAATTAGGATTTCCTGCAGGTCATAAGTTATTTTCTTGGTACTGGCGTTTTGGACTTTCTGACAAGAGCCCTTGGATTCGGAGTATGAATGAAACCACGCACTTGCATGAGAGTGTTTAGCGCTCCATCAAGTCCATATCGTCTCGGGTTTGGATATGAAGAAATTATATGGTCAACATAGACCATCTTGTTTATAAGCCAATGTGATCCACTCCAAAGCACGCACACAGAAACAGTGATTTTAAATGCACTGATTGACAGTTAAAGCATGGTAATCTATCAGCCAGATGCAAAGTTAAAATGCCATGCGCTCTTATTCAATGTTGGTGGTAATATTGTTATTTTAGCTTCGAATTAGTTTAAACTGCCCTTTAAGAGGGCGATTTTACCAGTCAAATGAACTATGTGCATGTATGTAGACCACTTACATTTATTCTGGCTCTAGCCATGCAATAACTGTGTCCTTCCATCAACTAAGGTTCTATTATTTATACTTGCTGGTCATATCGACGGTATTGAACCATTTCAGGATGTGACAAAATTACGATTTTAAACATTCCAAAATCAGAGCGCACATTCCTAAAATACTGAACATAATGATGCGATTCAAAACAACAATGCAGGTGATTGACAGTCAAAGCATAGCGTGGTTTGAACGGGGCCCGCCCCCGCAGAGAACTGGACGTTTTGATTGGTTTTGCCACCCGAGTCAGCCTATGTATGTAGTTGGCTGAAGGCAGGGCTCCACCCCAGCAGTCTGAAAAGGGCCCGTCAACACCGGCTCCACTATGTTTCTCATCGCGCTTCTTCGTCAGTTTTTTTTTTTTTTTTTTTTTTGTTTACTTAGTATTGTTGTTTGTGAAATTAAAATGTAACATGGAGCGGAAGTGAATACTTTAGTTTTATTTGCCTCAAGTACAAAGTAAAGGTACCACAAATTTAATTAACCTCCAAGAAAGTAGAAAAATATAATGAAAGTATTGTAAATTAGGTACTTTCCATCTCTACAGGTGCTGGTCATATAATAGAATATTTCATCAAAAAGTTATTTATTTCACTAACTCCATTCAACAAGTAATTGTCTATTATTATATTCATCATACACACAGGGAATGATATATTCAAATGTGTATTTCTTTTAGTTTTGATGATTATAACTGACAAACTAAGGAAAATCCCAAAATTCATTATCTCAGAAAATTAGAATATAAATTTGACCAATACCAAAGAAAAGGAATTTTTGGTTTAGAAAATCCCTTTGTTCCCCAACTTTGAAACAAAGTTAATTAAAACATTTAAAAAAAGTATGAGCCTTTAACATGTCCGTAACTCAAATACTTAGTGGAGGCTCCTTTTGACCTGAATTATGCAGCAATGCGGGCATGGCCATGGAGTCGATCAGTCTGTGGCACTGCTTCAGGTGTATGAGAGCCAGGTGCTTCATAGTTCTGACTCAGCTATTCTGCATTTGGGTCCTGGCATATCGCCATTCTTTTCTCTTCAACATACCCCAGAGATTTTCATGGGGTTAAGGTCAGGAGAGTTTGCTGGCCAATTACGAAACAGGGATACACATGGTCCTTAAACCAGGGACTGGTGCTTTGGCACTGTGCAGGTGCCAAGTCCTGTTGGAAAATGAACTCGCATCTCCCATCAGTGGTCAGCAGCCGTTTCTTTTAAACTACAATAGAGGTCAGACTGCCGTACTACTTGTAGCCGGCTGCCGTTGACCATTGTGTGGACCTTCACGAAAAGAACACACAGTGGACCAAGACACGATACCAAAGGCGCAGATGAGCATGGCACCCCAAACGCACCCATCACTGACTGTGGAAACGTTACACTGGACCTCAAGCAACGTGGATTGTGTGGCCTTTTCTCTCTCCTCCAGGGAATCTGGGACCACCCTGATTTCCAAAGGAAATGAAGATAAATTTACTTTCTCAGAAAAAACATAAAATTTGGACCACTCAGCAGCAGCAGTCCATCAGTCCTTTTTGTCTTTAGCACAGCAAGATGCTTCTGACGCTGTCTGTTGTTCACGGAGTGGCTTGACACAAGGAAATGCGACAGGCTGAAACCCATGTCTGGCCTTACATCTGTGGTAGTGGTTCTTGAAGCACTGACTCCATGCTGCAAGTCAACGCTTGGTGAATTCCCCACGTTTTTAATGGGTTTGTTTTTACATATCTCTCCAGGGTGTGGTTATCCCTATGCTTGTACACTTTTTTTCTACCACAATCTTTTCCTGCCTTCGCATCTCTATTAATGATGCTTGTACACAGAGCTCTGTGAACAGCCAGCCTCTTTGTGCAATGACCTTTTGTGGTCTTGCCCTCCTTGTGCAGGTGTCAATGTAGTCTTTTGGACAACTGTCAAGTCACAGTCTTCCCATGATGGTAGCCTACATAACTAGACTGAGAGACCAATTTAAAGGCCTTTTTGCAGGTGTTTTGAGTTTTGGAGACTTCACAATATTTAAATTTTCTGAGGATACGGAAATTTGGGGATTTCCTTAGTTGTCAGTTACATCATCAAAATAAAAGAAATAAACATTTGAATAATCAGTCTTTGTGTAATGAATGACTATAATATACAAGTTTAACTTTTTGAATGGAATTAGTGAATAAACAACTTCTGATGATATCTAATTATATGATTTAGGTATGGAGGCTGAACCAGACAAATAAAGATTTCGATTGTGCGCATGGTTTGAAACAAGAGAAGCCAAATTCCTCGGAAAGGCAACAGGAGGCTGTAAATCAACCCTAGCAACCACAGGCTGATAACCAACAAACTCTTCAGAGAACAGCTTTCAACAGTTAACAACCATTAGCACAATTATTGACCAATTTCAATTCAAAGAAGAGATGTCTAATTTGAGGCAAAGTAACGAAGAGATGGGACAGTTGACCCGCCCCATGTCAAGCCATGAGAGTAGACAAGATCTTTGGATTGACTTCCCCCCCCTAGCAAGAACCAGGACGGAAATCCTAAGGAGACCTGTTAACCCCTCTGGTCTTCAAAGGAATCTGCCTTACTCCCCAGAATGGGCACAGAGATGCCTTCAATGCATATATGCACCAAAATTGAACTAAAAAAGACTTCTAAATGGATATCAGTCCAATTGCTTAACTCCATATGATACATGTAACCCACAAATTTGATTATCATGTTTCTAATTATTATTGTGTAGTCTTTTTAAATAACTCTGAATAACTTAAGGGATCTTATTCATGTTTATTATGTTCTGTGTTCGAACTTCTGCTGAAAGTTTCGACATCGTTATTTTGTCAAATGTATCCTATTCTTGTACCGGAATCATGTCCAAATTATACCCGGCAAGAGCGGGAAAATTGGACCGTGCTTGATAAGGATAACATATGATTTATGAAGGGTGGGACAAAAACAATGCAAACCGAGGGAAAAGACAATATCTAAATGGTCAAGAACAACATTGAGGTGTGGCCAAAATGCCAGTTGAAATACTCAGGACACCATCAAATTTGATTTTAGTTTTGTCTAGCTTTTGCTATCATCAGTCAGCTTTTTAGCTTTCAGCTTCGTTTAGCTTTTGCTATCAGTTCATGCCGGACTTTTAGCCTGCTTTTTAGCTGCCGCTTTTGTCATGCTTTGTCATCAATTTTAGCGTTATTCGAGCGCCGTCAGCGTGCCGGCCTGCACGCCTGCTGTTACCTTAGCCACGATGAGAAGAAAAACACTAGTTCATCAAACTTTACTTCTGTTCTTTTACTTTAGTTTCTTTTCTTTTACGTTGAGAGTTTCGTGTCTCGAGTAATTTTGTAACGCCGTGATCTCCGAGTTGATCCTCGCGTGCCTTCTAAACTTCAACCAGCCCACAACTACAGCATCTTCAGCCTACGCCAACCACGGGCCTCCCAAGTGTCACTTCAACGACTCTGAAACTTCCAGCCAATCCAGAACATTGGAAAACCCCCTTTTCAGCGACAACAAGGAACCCCATTGGACAGCAACGCAAGTAACTCCAGAATCCATCTGTACTGGTGTTATCTCTAAAGAATTGTAACCTCCATGAGGAACTCAGTGCGAGGTACTCAGATTAATGGTTGTTCATGTATATGCAATTTTCACGTATTGCTGTAAATTTGGGTATTTTCACATTTCATCATCTTAAACTCCTATCTTTCTAACTTTCTATCCTCCTGCAACCTTGTGTGAAGTGTGTGTGCTGCTTGTGTTAGATTAGTTTATAGTGTCTAGATTTATCCAATAAAGCTTATTCATATTGAAAGAGAAGTATCTTGTGTTTTGTGTTAAACAAGTAAGTCTAAACTGCCGATCTGTTACTGTGCTACTTTAATAGTGTTTTCACTATACTTCGGATATTAATATCCAGCGCCAGATTGATGTTATTTGATGTTTGATGTTGCTCGTCATGTGGAATCGCTGGACGTGTCAGTGATCAGCCGTGAAACCGTGATTCTGTGCAAATTCCCTTAAAATCTTAAATGATTCCTTTGAGCAAATTTGACCTGTTTCCCTTACAATGAACCAGGCACCTGTAAGTGTAAGTTAGGTTTTACTCATACAGCAGCATGATTCTAGCGGAGGAGGAGACGATGGTGAGCTACTAGATGAGTGCAATTAATTCAATGACCACGATAATAGACATGGCTGTTGTTTGAAAGAGTAGGTTAAATAATTAAAGGAATAGTAAAAGGGAAAATTTAAAAAAAAATGGAAAATTTATGTGTATCGGTTTAACCCCAGGGACTCCAAGATTGTAGGGAACTTGTTTCTTCAGTAGAACACAAAACAAAGATTTTTACTCAAAGCGTTGCAGTCTGTCAGTCTTATAATGTAAGTGAATGGAATCACGGCTTGAGAGTAAAAAAAAATAAATAATAATAATAAATAAATTAAAACATTAGCAGATGCTTCTATCCAAAGCGACTTAAAGCGGCACTTAGGCTAACATTTTTTTTACCTAACGTGTTTCCTGGATCGAAACCCCACAACTTTTGCATTGCTAGCAATGCTCTACCAACTGAGCCACAGGAACACCACAAAACAAAATCAAATTAAACCCTCAGCTCGTGAAGATACATGATGTGTGAGACACAAAATGATTGGTCGTGAAGAAACTAAACAGTATTAATAGGCGGTGTTTTGATTTTGTTTGTTTTGTGTGTTTTACCTCTGATTCCCGTAATGTTGCAAGACTATAAGTGCATTACCGCCACATATCTCTCAAATGACCATGACTATCTATCTCCACAGGGGTCGGCAACCTTTTCGACATGGACGTGCCATTTTTTCTTTTTTCTGGTTACACACTTGCCAACACCTGGGTAAGGTCTAGTCCCAGATAAAAATGCATGTTCAAGCTGCTTAGCATGAAATATTTGTACTGAAACATCTTAAATATGTCACAGTGCATTGGTTCTCAAGATGTACACCAGTAATAGTACTAAGGCATTTTTATAAAAGTTATTTAAATCCTGATTTAAGTAAGGCCTAGTCCTGGCCTTAGCTAAGCCCTGTCTGTGAAAACCCGTCTTGTTCAAACAGGGAAGTTATACAAGAACGGAACCATTCTATTGTTCACACAGGCATGTACATACATTAATTCACTTTATGACTAAAAAAACATAATAAACTTATGCCACCTTCACAGCCGAACCCAGCTCAGCTGTATTGTCATGGGGGTAATGAGGTGACCCTGTTTGAGGAGCATCACTTATGCCTGGCACACTGCACAATATTAAATATAAAAACACTTAAGGCAGATGCCCCTTATGAAGACTGTAACTTTAATGTTTGCTCTTCCAGAAAAGTTGTCAACGGACAAGCCTGACATCACCATAGATGGTATTTCAAAGATCAGCCTTTTTACAGTAAACCCGTTCGTTAAGTGCATTCATCCATGTGGTTAATTTGCCATAAGTACAAGATTCCACCTTGGAAGAAGCTTCATGCCTTGTAGAAACTCATAATTAGCATCTGTAATCTGGGAATTTAGAGAGCTTCTACTTGTATCACGTGGACTGTACATGAACTGCTGCAGATAATTTAGGGCCACTGATAGTGTTTCCATAGAAACGCACAGTTTATGGTCCAAGGACATGAAACAGATCCAAGCAGAAACACCCAGTGTGAACGGCAAGCATTGATCTTGAGTATTTGAAACAGCATTATCTATCTGACGGGAAATGGCCTTACGGATCTGTTCTTCCTCTTTAGGATGCAGTGACAAGGACAGACCCAGCAAGAGTCCTCAGCGTTGATCAAGTCCACAACCACCCATCTAGAGCGGAAATCATCTGAGAAAAACTTGTAATGGATGAACCGACCGATCTCCAGCCCTTTATTGTCTATGTATCAGATGATGTATGCCCTGCACCTGGAATAAGTGTATGACAAGCACACTCTATTTTATTCAGTGAGATGATCAACTCGGCGAAGGTGAGTTAGCAGCTAAAATTCCAGTTGTCAATTGTGAACTCCGAGTGAATAAAAACCATCGTTTTGATGCTGTTTGTTGTGATTCTAGACAGAATGTTCATTTTGTTAAACTAGTTTTTCATGTTTTATGGGGAAATGTTTTCAGATGAAAAAATCATTTTTTGGGGTTTTTAATAAAAAGTGGAATGATTTAAAATAAAAAAGAAAAATTGCATGTGAATGAATTTTCCTTTATCTGTTTGCTTTTTTCTTAATTTTCTAGTTAACAAATTGGAAAAAATAACACAAAATTATATAAGATTTACTTGGAAAAACCAATATATTGTCTATGAAACACTAATTTATAAAACCTAGCACAAAGTGTAGTTTTTAGTTGAAGAAAGACAATTAATTTAAATATTGTGATCTAACCACAAAATATAGATTTAATCAAACAAAATTATTATAATATATAGATAATTATATATATATATATCTACGATATAATATATATTATATATTATATATTTTTTTTTTTTTTTTTTTTTTAGATCAAAAAAATAGGAAACTTTATATTAATGTACTTTCTTAAAACATAGAAGTTACACTGGTGGCAGGTTTTAATAAAAATGAGTTTTCATGCGACGTAAGAAGAAAATATTGTTAGGCCAAGTTAAGTATTTTTCATTGGCTCAAGTTATAAAATATAGATGTGAATCATTAACTAATATTTTTTTAATTGGATGAATGTCAACATTTTACAGTGTTAGAACATGTTCATTAGGTTAATTGTGATGAAAACTACAGCTGTTGTTTTTTTTTTTTTTTTTGCTGAGGAATGTGGAGAATGACTTCACACATCCACTAAAAAGACACCGAGGACAAAAAACTGATTAAAGATAATGAAAAAAAACAGAAGGTAAAATCCCACCCCCCTTGTCTTCTTCTTTTTTTTTTTTTTTTTGGCAGATGTCAACTTGTTTGCATAATTGTGTTTAATGCAATGAAATTCAATCATTTTAAGTGTGGATTTTTGGACCACTATATGGATATTCATTTCAATAAGAGGGGCAGGAAAGAATGAAAAGTGATCAGAGAACACTTGTGTGGTTCACAGCTCTTCTCAAACTCCCTGAATCTCTAACGGAGAAACTATTTAAAGATACAATACCATACACAACAACTCATATGAACAAAAATACATCTGATTGAACTAAACTGCTGAAAATAAGAAGAAAGAGTATCACCTATCATAAAACAGCAAAAGCACTGGCCAACAGAGCCTCCATCTTTCCAAGCAAGCACAGATAAATGCATGTTCTTCTGAAAACTCGTCTCTGATTCCAAAAGACATACATTACATTACTATGAAACAAATAAAGAATAGAGCATCCTACACACAATCAGTAATTTATCTTCAGCTGAATATGTTAATAACAGAAAACTGAAGCTAGAGTAGAATATAATGAAATACTCACAGAGCAGAGAGGCAGTGCATGGAACCATACTGGGACAATTACCAGACTGTTTTACAGCGATGGTCGCTTAAATCAAGACAATTCTGCATTCACACTACCAAGAAGAGGTTGAGGGAGGAGGACACAAACTCTACACAGAAAACACAGAACCGGAAGAAAAAGAGATCCATTCTAAGATATTTAGCGCTCTTTCAGTGCATGAAGTTGTAAAGCTCTGCAAGGTGAACGACGCCTTGTGTGGCCATCCCAAGAGGTTCCAAAAAAATCTCACGGACTGTTTCCTGGACTGCGCCAGGCTGGGGGAATGAAATCCCGATCTCAATCGAACAGCTGAGTCTTTACTCATTTTTCAAAAAAACATCTAAGATCATCTTTTTCGCTTGCACTTAACAAACTAATACTAGTACTTTACCTTTTCTTTTATTTTCTATCATATTCAAAAAAAAAAAAAAAAAAACCATGGCTCGTGTTCTGTACTAGGGACTAACTGAGATTGTAATAGCACTGTATACCGTTATTGTTCTGCGTTGATCTGGATTGTTTCTACTGTCAATTTGTAAGTCTGCTAAGCGTCTTGCTAAATGATAAAGTAAAGTAAAAGGTAAATGTAAATGTACAAAAGCTGTTTTTCTATGAAAAGATGTTCACAGAGAATGTCTTCAAGTAATTGTTCCTCAACTGCATTATTTGTTGTCACAGTCAGAGCGGCAACACATTACAGACAGACCAGTGAATAAAGTAAAACCATGAGGTCACTAATGTAGGCTTTGTAAGTCTGCTCTATTTGAGTTATTCTCTGTCAACAATGCAGCAGCTGCAACAACTTTGCTGTATGAAAGTAATTCCATTGCATACATATTGTTGCATGCATTCAAATATTCATATATAAAGACTTTGCAGCAGCAATAAAACCCAGAATCAAAACCCAGTCTGATTGCTGCCATACAAATATCTGATGAAAGTAAACAGAGAGACTAAGTTAAAACGGGCGTGGTGATTGTCGATTTCACTTTTAAACTTTCGTAGTGTGTATTTTGCTGGAAGGGCTACAACAAGCTTCTCTGGGATGGTGACATCACAAACCCTGAATTTACATACACCCGCCCCAGGAAAAGCAACAAGGGGCGAGGCCAAGCTGCACTGCTTTAGAGAAGAGGAAGAGTTGTTGCCGTGCAATAGAAAAAATTTTCATATATGAATCACGGATTTTGGAAACTGTTCCCATAGTGATGGAAGAAACAAAACATTTTCGATGCTCAAATCCAACTGAACAAACGGCTCACAAAAAGTGATTCACCGTTTCGAAGCGCTCACAAACACCACAGCTGGTGCAAAAGTGTGTAAGGCAACAACAAAACCCCGGCTAAAAACACGCCATAAAAACAGCTTTAAAACCCCATTGCAAATGTTTTATTTAAAAAGTAAATACCATTAAATGCCATAAAAATGATAAAAATGGCCATTAAATATGACGTGTCTGTATCATAGGTGGTTTAAAATATTTTATCTAATTGCAGGGTGTGTTTTGTTTTACGGAGAGCTTAGGATATTTAGGCCTATAAAGATAAAATTAAAGGGGTCATATGATAGCTGCCTAAACGAACTTATTATGTGTATTTGGTGTAATTAAATGTGTTTATTCAGTTTAGTTTAAAAAACATATTTGCCCATTACTGTACCATTATTGTTGCTCTCTATTGCCCCCGCCTTCTGAAACGCTTGATTTTTACAAAGCTCTTGTTCTGAAAAGAGAGGCTGTTCTTGATTGGCCAGCTATCCAGGGGGATGTGATTGGCTGAATACTCACGCATGGGACGGAACGTTAGCACCTTAACTAATGTGATACCCTGTCCTGGCAACGATGCGACAAACCATAAAAACTCAAAAACAATGCATTTGTGCATCCAGTGGGGACATAATTAGGATTATAATGACTTATACTGTCTTTATATGCGTTGCACATGCGGGGGTAAACATAAAACATGTCTGCAGGTTTGTGATCGGAGAAAAAACAAGCCGCTACTCTACACTGCTCAAAAACTCACATTTACAGACTGTGAGCAGAACAGCCGGCAGTTAGTCTACTCTTCCAAGGATTTCAGGAAACAGTCCTCCATAAAAATGTGCTGCACACATCTGAATATTTAGGTTGTAACTGTTATGGAACAGTGTTGTAAATAAACTTCTTAAAGGGATGTTCACCAAAATCAAATATGTCATTAATGAATCACCCTCATGTCGTTCCAAAACCCGTGAGGAATCCATTCATCTTCGGAACACAGTATAAGATATTTTAGTTTAGTCGAGGCTTTCTGTCCCTCATTGATGAATGTAAAGGTCCTTCTCAAAAAACTTAGCATATTGTGATAAAACTTCTATTTTCCATAATGTAATGATTTAAAAAATTAAACCTTTCATATATTTTAGATTCATTGCACACCAAACGAAATATTTCAGTCTTTATTGTTTTAATATGATGATTTTGGCATACAGCTCATGAAAACCCAAAATCCTATCTCAAAAATAGATATTTCATGCCGGACCAATAAAAGAAAAGTGTTTTTTAATACAAAAAAAGTCAACCTTCAAAAAATTAGTTCAGTTATGCAATCAATACTGTAGGGAATCCTTTTGCAGAAAGGATGCTTCAATTGCGGCGTGGAATGGAGGCAATTAGCTTGTTCTTTTTGGCACTGCTGAGTGGTTATGGAGGCACCCAGGATGCTTCGATAGCCGCATTAAAGCTTCATCAGAGTGTTGGGGTCTTGCGTCTATCAACTTTCTCTTAACAAGATCCCACAGATTCTCTATGGGGTTCAGGTCAGGAGAGTTGCAAGGCCAACTGAGCAACAGGTGAATACCAGGGTCCCCAGTAAACCATTTACCAGTGGTTTTGGCACTGTGAACAGGTGCCAGGTCGTGCTGCAAAACGAAATTCTGCATTCTCCCTAAGCTTTTCAGCAGATGGAACGCATGACGTGATCCAAAATCTCCTGATAGCTAGGCTGCTTTGACCATGCCCTTGATAAAACACAGTGGACAAACACCAGCAGCTGACATGGCAACCCCAGACCCATCACGAACTGTGGGTACTTGACACTGGGACTTCAGGCATTTTGGCATTTCCTTCTCCCCAGTTCTTCATCCCAGACTCTGGCACCTGGATTTCCGAATGAACATGCAAAATTTGCTTTCATCCGAAAAAAGTACTTTGGACCACTGATGCAACAGTCCAGTGCTGCCTTCTCTGTACGCCAAAGGGCTTGACCTGGGGAATGCGCTGATTTTAGTTCATTTCTGCCACGCGCTGTGCACGGTGTGTGGCTCTGGATGTTTCTAGCTCCAGACTCAGTCCACTGCTTCCCGCAGGTCCCCCAAGGTCTGGAATCGGTCCTTCTCCACAATTCGTCCTCAGGGTCCGGTCACCTCTTTTCGTTGTGCAGCGTTTTGGCCACACATTTTCCTTCCCACAGACTTCCCACTGAGGTGCATTGATACAGCACTCTGGGAACAGCCTATTCGTTCAGAAAAAAAAAAATTTCTTTTCGGTGTCTTAACCTCTCGCTTGAGGGTGTCAATGATGGCCTTCTGGCCAGCAAGTTCGGTCGGCATACAAAGTCTTACCCATGATTGCCGGTTTTGAGTAATGAACCCAGGCCTGTGGGAGTTTTTATTTAAAAGCCTCAGGAATCTTGTGCAGGTCGTTTTTGTTTAGAGTTCTTAGGTGATGCAGATGGATTAGGTTACTAGCTTCTTTAAGGAGAACCTTTTCGATATGATAATTTTTTGCGATAGGAATTTGGCGTGTTTTAAGAGCTGTATGCCAAAAAATCCATCAGTATTAAAAACAATAAAAGACCGGAATATTTCAGTTGGTGTGCAATGAATCTAAAATATATGGAAGGTTAATTTTTATCCATTACATTATGGAAAATAATGAACTTTTATCACAATATGCTAATTTTTTTGAGAAGGAAGTTCACCAAATCGACTGAATAGTTTGAAACGGTCGCGTCAAAAATAAGGCATAATCCACAATTGGGACTTAAGCTGTAACTTGTAACATGGCTGACATCCCTCGGAGTTCAAAATAAATCAATATACGGAGTTATCATTACTCAAACAGTCACGACTGAACTTATGACTGAGCTAGTACGACGAAACACTGACTCGTTCTCGGAGTCATGAACCGGTTGCATCGGTTTTCGGATCACGGTATGATGGGAAGTCTGTTCTTCTCCGCGCAACGGTTCTTTCGGACAGTTGATTCAATAAAACCGGTTGCGAAAAACGGTTCACCAGGTTCTTTTGCGATCGCGTAATGACTTCATGGCGATGATTGCCCTTGATCAGCCTTCGACTGTACTTAACATTAGCACATAACATTAGCACAGAATCAGTTCAGAATCAATCACCAAAAAGAAACAGTTCCGTTCAGGACGCGCTGGTGTCAGTCTGATATCACGCAGGGTATCATCAGCCTCCTCGGTTCTCGAATCGGACGCGGTCCGACAGAAACGGTTCTTGACTCGGAGAAAAGTCAAAAAAACTTTTGGTTTTCGGGTAGTTTATCTGGCTCGGTTCAGTCAGTTACTGTTATGAGTAAATGAAGAATTACTCCGGGGAATTGGTTATTTGAACTCAGAGGGAGTGTCAGCCATGTTAAAAAAGTTAACAAGCCGTTAAGTATTTCGTGGATTAATGCTATTGTTGACGCGAACGTTTCAACGATCAGTTCGATTGGTGAACTGGTTCAGGGGGAAGAAAAAAAAAAAAAATTTTCCGTTACATCGAGTGGATTCGTTCGCGAAACGGTTGCTAGTGAACGAGCTCATACAGACCGGGAGAGAAGTCAATGCTGAATAAAAGTCGTAGTTTTGCTATTTTGGACCAAAATGTAATTTTCGAGCTCAAAAAATTCTAACGGACCCTCTGATGTCACATGGACTACTTTGTAGCTGTTTTTATTACCTTTCTGGACGTGGACAGTATAGCGTCATCGAGGGCCAACCCTGCTCCTGGTCGATCGACTGTCAGGCGGAAGTTCGCTCCAACCTAATCAACACACCTGAAGCAAAACTAATAAGGTCTTCCTGCCACTTAAAATTAAAGGCAGGTGTGTTTGATTAGGGTTGAAGCTAACAATGCAGGACAGTCGATGCCAGGGCAGGGTTTGGGCACCACCCTGCCGTACAAATTTAAAACCCCATTCTCAATGGGAGGGACAGAAAGCTCTCGGGACTAAATCAAAATAATTCTTATACGTGTCCGAAGAGTGAAACGGAGGTCTACGGGTTTGGAACGACATGAGGGTGAGTCATTAATGACATAATTTGATTTTTTGGGTGGACCTATCCCATTTAACCACTGATTTCGAGTCATTCCTCTTTTGGAAGACCAAAAAAGGATTTTCGTTTTGCAAACAAACCACACACAGCATCTTCACAACATGGCGGCTGCAGAACAATCAAGTTATTGCCTTTATTTCTTTGAGTGGACAAGTTGGGGCATGTTATTGCAAATCTTACCACATCATGACGTAGGACCATGTGGGGGGTGTTAAAGCGGGCGTTTTAGGGGAGGGCGTAGGACGAGGTCTATGCAATCATATGACCCCTTTAACTACTTCTTATCCTTTATTACCAAATGTCTTTAAAATTGGTGAAATGATCTGAGGATCAGGTAAAAACCATAGACACTGGTTCAATGTTTCACCGCTGGAAGGCAATCTCAATGAACTCGCAAGATTCACTGGTTCACAAAGATCACCCCTCTTCTCTAAAAGGAGTTACAAGACAGCAGTTACTTAGTCCAGGAGACTCTTAGTGTATCTTTCAGCAGGATTCTTTATTGAGAACAAGCGGTTTGTCGCTGCAGTCATTCAGTTCTAAAGCAGTGAAACACTGGAGTTTAATATACATTATAGATAAGCAGTTCTTACACGTCAAGACACAAGCTTTTTTAAACTTTATAGCAATGCCAAGCAGCAATGGACGCTTGGCCACAACTTCACAGACTGGAGCAGGGACCACCAAAAGTCATCACAGACAAAAGGTGATTTGTCTCAGGTTTGAACTATCGATATGCAGAACAATAACTTGACAGAAGCCTCCTCACTAGAAATGTTGCGCTCAGCAGCCTGCATATTACTGCTGCTTAACTGTCAAATAAAATATAAGAAAACAGAGACTCCTTAAATATGATATTAGACAGGGTTTCTAAGAAGGGGAAGTAAAAATAAAATTGACATGCACCATGTTTTTTTTTGCTGGCATCTTTTTGCTCTTGTGGTAGTATTTTGAGGTTATGAAACCTCAAGATGGCAGAATAAAAATAAACTATCTCCCCCGCTCTGGTATAAACAACTATAGAGCAGTGTCAATCAATACCCGACACCCACCATTTCTCACGACTCGTTTTTTTAGGGCCTCTGTAATCAGTCGTTTGTTCTGCTCATTTCCTCTCCACTAACATAGCAGTCGCGCTTCTGAGTTTTAGTCATTGCTACAAACAACCTACGTGTCCTTACTCGAGGCCGCGAATATTTGCCTCGTCTTAATGGTTTTATTTGTTTTTTTTACTACCGAGCGGTAGTCCTCAGAAAAATGAGGCCCCACTATAATAGAAACCACAACAAAAGCTGTGACTCTTCCATTGCTATCCAGTACCAATCTACAAATCTCACAGCACTGACCGAAACATCTGCAGAACTCACTTTGGACTTCACACTGAGGGACGTTTCCAATTTTGTGTGGTATTTCAAATCTCGGCAAACTAAACAAATTAGAATAAAATCCTCAGACACATAAGGATTACAATATTTATAAATAGTGCCAATCTGTAAGGTTGGAAGAACCGCAGACACACTTTGATCGCTCATGAGATACGATGACAACCAATACCCACCAGACGGTGAATTTACACATCTGTTTTTCCTCACATCTCACTCTGAGGAGACATCCTGTATGCAGGAAAGCTTCTTTCTCACATATTCTTCCTTCATAACTTTGGTCCCTTTCTGCACCACAAAACTGTAATCTTAGACTGTGAAAGGGACCAAAGTTCGGGAAAATTCCCTGTTTTTACATCCGCGGATGTTGTTCCAGAACGATTCTGGTGCCCCTCCGCCAACCTAAATTTGGTGGTCCTGTTTACCTGGGGTCTTACACATAATTCTATGCTTCTACAAGTGGTACATGGATCTAACCATGACATTGTCATGCAGCATACCACAACTTTCAGGCTTGGAGGTAACGAATTACAACTACATATCACGCCGTTTACGTGGGGGGTTTTGCAACCAAGCTCATTGATTCCGTTCGCGCTTGCCTCTGCGGGGCTAGGGTATTAGTAGTCTTTTTTTTTTTTCTGGTTTTTTGTTTCCAGGTTGTCGTGCGATTCCTTGCTCTCCCTTATAGGGTAGTCTTGCGCTGTTGCTTGTACTTTTTTTTTGAGTATATTTTTAACACTGTACTTTTAACTACTTAAGTGGGGTAAATTGCCCTAATGTGGGAACATTTTTTGTTTATTTTTTTTGCATTTTTCATGATTTCTGTGACATAATTGCGATGTGTAAAAAAGTAACCAAAACATCAAATCCACAACCTACTACCATTTTAAAAAACCCCAGGGGATGTGTCCTAAATAAATCAAAGGAGAAACAATGCAGAGTAACACCATTCATAAGAAGAAATGAATAGATATATTAGTGTTTCTTATTGCAAGTCGTTTCTGAGGAAAATCTGCAGCTTCCTAATGTGGCACAGATGTGCCTCCTAGTGTGGGACAGTGATATGTCTAATGATCAAAGGCACCTTTCATTAGAATAGTCAAATCTTAAAAAGTTAGTATTTATCTTAGTTTTATGGATGGATAAAATGACGAATAATCAAAACATCATCAGAATAAATAATACAATATTAGAAATTTTGATGCATTTATTTATAAAGACATTAAGCAACTATTATCATTAGACCTGTGGTTATGTAGATTAGAATTCTGTGGGTGGGGGGACCGGTCTCTAGTTCGACAAAACACCATACAACCACAGCAGGCATAACCTAGGCCTATTTGAAGGCAAAATGATAAAACCACGAGGCTTTATAGTTAAGTCAAGTTTAACTTAGGCTAGATCAAACCTTTATTCAGAAATTCATGAACGTCCCTGTGAACTGTTAAAACATTTAAGACCCATTTTGCCTTAATGCTTTCCTCTTTTACTAACAAACACATAATGTCTTTTTGAAAACCTCTAGCAGCTAGGCCTGCACAAACCTTGAGGAAACTACCTGAATAAAACCAACCACCTACAGAGGTTAACCTCATTACATCTCTGAAAACAGCAGTCCTTTTGCATGTCCAAGACACCAGCATCTAATCATCTCTAATCCTATTCTGCAGTATCGAATTCTAATCATTGCATAACAACACTAAAACCCTGTAAATAATTCATTTTTTGCTGCCACAAACCATGCCCCTCCACACATTTTTGACTGACTGAAGTACTGTCCCAGATTTAGGCTAATCAGGACTGTCCCACTGTACAAAACCATATTTCCTAAAGTGGGACAGTAGGAAATTTGATTAAAATATAAAATGTTATAGTTTATAAATACAAAAGTTATGCTATTTTTTTATGGACAAATATTAATAAGCACATTTGGCCCACAAGTAGGCAAGTTTGTTTTGTTTAAAATTTGAATTAATCACTCCTTAATATCAAATTTGTCAAAACTCTGCTCTGACTGACCCTTTGGGGGGGTGTCTTTACAGAATTGGCTTCCAGTTTGATGATTCCTCACACCCTCATTTATGAATGTACATTTTAGAGGGTGAATGTGATTTTGATCAACCATGACACCACAGCTTTGGTACCACCCAGGAGTTTCACCCAAGTACCACACCGGCTTGCAGCACTGCAGATCGAGCGCGGCTTTGCTGCACCTCGTGGACGGGTTGCACGGTGCAGGACCCCTCTCCGTGCCACCATACCTTACTCTTGATTGTGGACTTGTTGATGTCTGTCCGTCCTTTCTAGACATAATGATAAGTGAATGTGTGTGTAAGTTGGTGTGTCTAGGACAAAAGTATGGTATGATTAAAAAAAGCTAAAAATGCCTGTGCAGTGTTTACCAAACGCTCTTTTACTATAATGTCAGGTTGTTTATTTGTTAAGCGTGTGACGTTCCTATATAGTTTGAATCAGACGACTCGTTTTCACTGCAAGTTTAATCTGGACCAGTCAAATTCAATCAAAGTGAATCATTGGACCATTTCAACCAGCATTTAACGTGAAAGTACGCTCGACTTATGCATTAAAACTGTGTTTTAAAAAAGACCAAACTCTGTAAACAAATTAATTAATAAAGCTATTTATATTTCACAGACACTGCCAGACGTATGAGCCCGCCAATACACGACACAACACACGATTAATTATAACACGTATAAGAGCATTCTATTTCACCCATTACCTGCTATATCTAGTAAATTAGAATTGCGTTAATTTAAAAATGTTTACTGAGTTAGGGTCTCTAGCTAGTTTTAAAACACGTTTTTAATGCATTTACGCACGTTAGTGCATTTTCCTTTTAGTCTTATAGGTGTTTGTCTAATGGGAGGAAAAAGCTTTACTCTGTGCTCTAAACGCATTGCTCATTGCCTTCATTCATGGACTCATACATTTTGCTTGTCTGGTGATAATATTAATACTTTTATTATAATGTGTCTTACTGAGTTTTAAGTCTGGTAAAACAGTACCGACACATAACCGTATTTAAATGCATTATGCCACTGTAAACTTATCAAACGCCCGATTCCAAAAAATGTTGGGATTCCAAGGAATGGAGAAAATTTAAACAAATCTCATGTGTCTTATAGTTGATTCATCAATCGTATCAATAAAATAAGTATAAACATCAAATGTTTAAAGCGATGACAATTTTTAAATGTGCTGTGGTCCGTGTTAACAGCTGCATATTTGGCCTTCATATTTGGATATGTTCCACTGAGAGGCTACAACATTCCAAAAAAGTTGGGTCGCAGGTAGCAATAAGAGGAGCGCGAAAAGTAGTTGATACAATGTATAACAAATAGAAAGAACAGCTGGTAGAGAATCCCAATATGCCCAAACATTATTATGTGTCAAACTGAGGCAACATAGATTTGGTTGTATATAAACTAGAAGCCTCTCGGAGTGGCAGGGGTCTCCTCAGAAGTCCACATTCGGGCAGAGGATCACCAAATTAACCCAATGGCTCAGGTGGCGAAAAATAGTGCTGGAGTCAATATCTTCTGCCGATGTTTCTGTCATCAGAAAGGAGTTTCCGTCTCAGAGTAAAAAATTGCAAAGAGTTTTGAAGGTTTCAGTCACATCTCACAGTGTCTCATAATATGCATCCAAAGATTTCAGGTAGACCATCTGGAACAATCCTCTGTTGCGTTTACACCGGGTCAAGGCCGGAAAACCAATACTGGATGTCTGTAATTCTTCGGGCCCTTGAGTCACGGCACTCGGAAGGGGGCATTCACATACAGACGTCAGTAGGCTGCGCTAGTAATGGAAATCAACAAACATGGGGTCTCAGGAATACTTTCTCAGAAAACGATTCGTCGGTGAACACAATCCACTTTGCATTAGACAAGAATGGGACAACATTCCTATATCCTAAACTTGAGCAACTTGTCTCCTCAGTCCCCAGACGGGGGTGCAGACTGTATAAAAAGAAGAGGGGATGCCACACAGGGGAATGGAATAGGAATGTTGTTCCCATTCTTGTCTAATACCAGGCTTCATACTTGCTCCAACTGTCTTAGGGTCATATTCTTTGTCACATCTTCTTTTAATATGATGCGCCAAATGTTTCATATCGGGTGAAATAGATCTAGACTTGTGCAGGCTGGCCATTTCAGTACGCCAGGATGCCCTGTGCGTTCTACGCAGCCATGATGGGGTGAATCGTAATGCTTGGCACAGTATGTGCGGGTCTGGCATTTGTCATGTTGGACAGAAATGCAAAGGTCTAATCCTGAACAAAGGCCGACGTCTGGAGCAGGAGCAGTATGTTGTTCTGAGAACTTGGATATACCTTCAAGCATATGATGGTGCCTGTCTTCCAGATGTGTAAGCTTGCCACATGCCACATCAGCACTCGTCTGCTAACCCCATACCATCAGAGATGCAGGCTTCTGAACTGAGTGCTGAAAACAACTTGGCGTTGTCCTTGTCCTCTTTAGTCCATCGCTGAGCATGGCCGTCCCAATTTTCCAAAAAAAAAGAACTTCAAATTTTGATTCGTCTGACACAGAACAGTTTTTTGTGCTTTGGCCAAAGCTCCCAATTTTAAAGGAGCCTTGGCCCAAGAGAAAACGCCTGCGCTTCTGGATCATGTTTAGATATGGCTTTCTTTTTTTGACCTCTAGAGTTCGTTTTAGCCTGGCAACGGTGAATGGCACGGTGGATTGTGTTCAGTGCGACAATGTTTTCTGGAGTATTCCTGAGCCCATGTTGATGATTTCTATTGCAGTAGCATTCTCTGCTACGTATGTGATGAGCCAGTGCCGTCTAAGGGCCCGAAGATAACAGGCATCGAGTATGGTTTTCCGGCCTTGACCCTTACGCACAGAGATTGTTCCAGATTCTCTGAATCTTTGGATGATATTATGCACTGTAGTTGATGATAACTTCAAACTCTTTTGCAATTTTTCTCTGAGAAACTCCTTTCTGTATATTGCTCCCACTATGGGTTTCGCCACAACATTGGGGGAATAGGTGATCCTCTGCCTCTGCCCATCTTGACTTCTGAGAGACACTGCCACACTGAGAGGCTCTTTTTCAGTGGTGGACGAAGTACACAAATCAAGTACTTGAGGAAAAGTACAGATATGTATATAAAAATATTACTTCAGTTAAAATTAAAAGTACTCCTTTTTCAATTTTACTTGAGTGAAAGTACAAAAGTACTAAAATTTTGGCCGGCTTATGTACTTAAGTCAAAAAGTACTGATAGATAGATTTATTTTTCCAATTTTATATAGGCTACTTCATTATTTTATATTAGCACATTTTTTTATAATCCTATACTGCTCAAAATGCCCTGGGAATTTTCCCAAAAATAACCACTATCTTGGAGTCAAGATATATTTTTGTTGTTGTGATATGGACTATGTTGACGAGAGTAATGGGTTCACTGTGAAGCATACACTGTGAGGTACATGAGAGAAAACAGAGTTGACCATCTGAAAGTGTTTTAAACGTTTGTTGTTTTGCAGAACCATCACAGTTTATATATGACATGAGAATAAGGCCTTTAGTTAGGAAGAACATTTTAAGGAAAATATAATTATATAAAGATTTTTTTTCTTCTCAAAACCATGGTCTGTGGTGTAAAAACACCGCTGGCCAAATGCCCCCAGAGGGCATCACTTCCCACTTTGATAATTACTGTAGTTAAAATGTTCTGCGATTGTTAGCTGGACAGTGCATAAGCTAACAATATTTACAAAAAAAAAAAAAAAAATCATAATAATAATAATATATATTTTCAGTATGGTTATGAAGAAACATTCAATAGGCTATCTGTCTACTCTGCTAGTTAATCCAAACAATACGAAAGATTTATACTGTGATAAACTATATAAAAACAGACATCGCCCGATGAGCGCCTTTAATAAACTGTCAATGTTACGGCAAGCGGGGGAATTTGAAAGGGCATGAGTTATTTATTAATTTAATCTGTGTTATTTTAATGTTTTCCTTTTTTTTTACCTAAAACATGACACGGATGTTGATGTGTCTGCAATTCAAAGCATTTCAGTGGACTTAATAAATAGTTCACTCTTTACAGCAGATTTAGTTCACAAACAACTGACAGTTTTGACCTAAATATGGTTTTTTCAGTTACAATAATTAATCCTTAAAATTCGACATAAGTAAACTTACTGTTAGCAGCATCAGACGCGCACCCCGCTATCCATGAAGAGGACAAGATCTCGAACGGTCTTACTTGTGAATTCAGTTCACTGGAGAACTCGCACTAAATGGTTCATTTGAATCAGTGAGTTTCGTCGACTCGAGAATAGCTGCAATCGGATCATTCTAATTCGGTAAAAACGAATCGTTTTGGTGCGATTGCGAAACCGATTTTTAAAAGGTTCATTGAAAAGACTCAGTTCGTTCTTGAATCAGAAACTGCTTCTGCGTCTCGGAAACGTGATAAGGAGTAAACGATAAGTTTTATAAAATGTAGTGAAGTAAAAAGTACGATCTTATGCTTTTGGAATGTAGTGAAGTAAAAGCTACTCAAAATAAAACTACTCCAGTAAAGTACAGATACTTGAAACATTTACTCAAGTACAGTAACGAAGTAAAGCTACTCTGTTACTGTCCACCACTGCTCTTTTGTTATACCCAATCATGTTTTGCCAATGCCTAATAAGATCGCAAATTGGTCCTCCCGCGTGTCCTTATAGTTATATTTGAACTTTTGCGGCCTCTTATTGCTACCTGTACCAACTTTTTGGAATGGGTAGCTCTCATGAAATCCAAAATGAGCCCATACTTTGGCATGACATTTAAAAATTTCTCACTTTTCACATTTGATATAGTCATCTATGTTGTATTCTGAATAAAATATAAGTTTATGAGATTTGTAAATTATTCCTTTCCTTTTTTACTCTCAATTTGTTCATGTGTGATAAAATATACTAATTCCCACCATATTTCTGAGTATATCTATCAATCTAATCTGATTACATTTGATCGTTCACTTTTATTTTTAAATCCGTTGAGTGCAGTGCACCTGCCATCGGCGTTAGCACTCGTTAGCTTGTCATTAGCGTTTTCCATTTGTTGCCTATCGCTGTTTTCTTTCTCCTCTCCTTTCTCTCGTTACTCTCTCTCTCCGGGTTTTCACAAGTTCATCAAACAACGTGTGGTAAGAATCTTTCATCAAGCCGGTGAGTTAAATGGCTGCTCCATTCTATTGTTATTTGCACTGCTTGCCACATGTATAGGTTATCTATCTCTGTCGGTGATGAGGGATCACATGTGATAAATGCAGGGAAAATAGTTAGAATGACAGAGAAAGATTTCAGAATTGGAGGAGGAACACACATCCAAACTTTAATGGAGGATCAGTAAGAAATGTGAGGGCTCTAGATATGGCTTTGGATGCGTCTAGCTCAGGAGTCCGGTACATTGTTCGTTGTCGGTAACAGGGCCTTTGCGCAGGGCAACTGGGTGACACGGGAGGCGGCATAGTCCCGTGGGTCTTAAACACCACTCTTCTGTTCCGATCAAAAACATTAAACAGGTTCTCCCCACTCAGTGATGCACCCACTGAGAAACCTGATGAAAGTGCTCTAGTTATTGGCGATTCTATTGTACGGAACGTGTAAGAAAAAGAGAGACACCAGCCACCATAGGAGTCAAATGTTTACCAGGAGCCAGAGCGCTCTGACATCTTAGCAAATTTAAAAGTGCTGGCTAATGCTAAACGTTCCAATACATAAGATTGTTATTCAACGCCGGTGGTGCTAATGCTGTTCGACTTCGCCAGTCGGAGATCACTAAAATCATATTTAAAGAGGTGTGTGAACGTGCAAGCATTGGCTGTCAGACACCGGTATATTCTCTGTCCCCGCCCTGCTACGGCGTTGTGATGAGATACATAGCAGACGGTCATCACGTCATGTGCGTGGATGTCTAATGTGCCCGCATAATAACATAGGTTTTCATAGACATGTGGACAAGCTTTGGGGGGCAGGCCCTGCCTGTTGAAAGATCAGATGGTACCGTTCCTCCCTCCTGGGGGTGCCGCTCTTCTTTCTAGAAATGAATGGGCACATTAGTCCTTAGAGTTTTACTTGACGAACACTGGGGCCCGTCGTAGAGCAGACAGACTGGCTTAAACGATACCGTCTGCTAGCCACCTCCGTCAAGCAGTCAGGTAATGTCTCAGCACATCAGAGAGCTTTTCACCTAGATATCACACTATATGAGACGTGGTCTGTTCCCCGGTTCTAAAAAGACAACAACGTCCAAGACAACCAATTTAAAGCACCATTTAATTGAGGTTCAATCAAAGTAAAACACAGATGCAATCCGGATAAACAAATGATAAAGCTGTAATGTCTTATTGACTTCAGGTCCCTTTCTCGAAAGCAACTTTTTGTAAATAATTGATCACTGATCATGAATTCTAATGCGCTCTGGGTGACAGAAACCGAAAGCTGGCTAAAAACCACCATGATTTATATTATTGAAATGATGTTACAGCCCCAAATTAACTGTTATAAACATGAGTGCCACACGCCCAAGGAAGGTTGCAAGGGGAGGTGTTAAGCCTCTCCAATTTATATCAAGTTTTTCAGGATTTCTCAGAGGGCATGCGTCAAGTATAACGCGTTTGAAGTATTGGTGCTTAAT